>NC_082383.1:19208201-19262799 GCF_031168955.1 Gadus macrocephalus
CATTCATAAATTATTCACAGCAAGTGATTGGGTCCTGTGTGAGTGCCTGAGAGGGCGTCCACAAATACTATTGATTACCCTGCTGGGCCAATGTGGCCATTATTATAACTCAAACCCCAGGATCAATACAGCCCCGCCCCCCCTCACCCCCTGAAGGCTCCGCCCCCTCCAATAAGCCACAGCTCAAAGAGGTTTCAGAATAAGGGACACGACCTCAGATCATCGATATAAACCAAGATATTTCATCACTCCAGGACAAAACACAAGGGAGAAAAACGAAGGTATCGCTAAAAAGTCACATTGAAGAGTGAGTGGCTCAGAGCGGTTTGGGTAAATAGCATTTTTTATTTTTTTTCTCTTTGCAACGGCACGAAATACAAGAGTGAGTAAACTTAAGCACATCAGTGCTGATGAGGTCACAAAGTCAAATTTAAACATTTATAAAAAAAATTACAAATTCAATGAAAATATAAGCACATAAATTCAATTCAGTTTATTCATGGTGTTGTCTGTTTGTATTGGCGGCGTGTGGCTCAGGAGGTAGAGCGGGTTGGCTGGTAACCGGAAGGTTGCTAGTTTGATACCCGGCTCCTCCTAGCCGAGTGTCGAGGTGTCCCTGAGCAAGACACCTCACCCTAACTGCCCCTGACGAGCTGGCTGTCGCCTTGCGTGGCTGACAACGCCGTCGGTGTGTGAATATTAGGCAATATAGTAAAGCGCTTTGAGTGGCCACTGGTTATAAAATGTGAATGCAGTCCATTTACCATGTCCGCTGAGACACACACACGGTCTGCTTCAAGAGGGATGCCTGCTCGTAATCCATCTCTCTCTCTAGTAAGATGTTGTCCTCAAGGTTTTCAGGGCCCACCGGGGATCTCTTGCACGGAGGACTGAAGGTCTTTATAGAGCTATATATCTCTGACCTCTCCATAGCCCCCCACTCCCCTCTGACAAACACCTCATCACCATGTCCTTCTCTGTCAGCCCGCGATGGGAGATGGGGTTCTATTGATAGACCTGAGACCGCTGGAGGAATGGCTTTGTGGTTGGTATTGAAATATGGACTAGGAAGGTAATCCACCAATCCTTATGATCTCCAAATCTATTTTAAAGAAGGGCATTTATGAGGGGAGCATTTCAAATGTTAAATATCCGATTCAAGTATTCCTAATATAGTTGATCTCATTTCTTTCCTGTGCTTCTGTGGTGTGACATGAATAGTCCCTAGTGGGAAGAACAAAGTGCATCACATCTCATCTACGGGTATGATGGTTTGCCTTGATGATCATCTTGTGGTGATGGTGGGAGGCCTGGGCGCCATTTTGGATCCACCACCTTCCCCCACCTTCCCATGCCTCCCCCAGCTCTGGCTTTCTTGGTTGAATCCCTGCAGTTTGTTCTTACAACAAACACATGTAAAATTTTGTGTGTTGGGTCTGAAGGATTGAACTGGTTAATGTATCTAATTGGTTGATTGATCTAATTGATCTAATTGGTTGGGTGATCTAATTGATCTAATTATAATTGACCTCATTCTAATGATCTCATTTTAATTGATCTCATTCTAATCAAGATTTTAATTGAGTAGGTCATTTGAAGCTCATAAAATACTCCAGATCCCAGATGAAGGCGAGTAAAGATTCTGCTCTAATACATATCTTTTTAAAGGATTTTCTAAAATTGTCCACCTCAAATGAACCCCTTAAAAAAAAACAAAAGTTTTGGACCTTCATCTCAAACCCAGAGTTCTACTGACCAATCAGCGCCAGCGGTTACATACCGGCCGCAGCCTGCTCTCCCCGACCCAAACCCAGCGCACCCCCCCCCCCCCCCCCAGCGCCTCTTCTTCAGAAGGTACCGGAGCTAATGAGGAGGAGGAGGAGGAGGAGGAGGAGGAGGAGGACGGGGGGTCTGGGGGGAGCCGGCAGCCATGAAAGCCGAGACATTGATCCTGCCGTATCTCCAAGGCTGCAGAGCTGCGAGACGCCCCTCCTTATTATTGTGTGTTTTAATAAACCCTTTGAAGAGCACCTTCCCACCCGGCACCCTCCTCTTCCTCCTCCCCGGCTGCTCTTAATGCCCCCCCCCCCCCCCCCCCCCCCCCCCGACACCGACGGATTAGAGAGGGACCCGTGGTGTAGGCGCCCCGTGTGTGTGTGCTCTTCAGCGTCGGCTCAGGGTCTTAAAGATACATGAGAGAGGCTCGTGTGTGTGAGGTCGTACAGAAGCTCTGCATGTGTCGGTGTCTAAGGTCTTCCTCTCGCTCGCCTCCCTCATTTGTCTACCTGCTCATTTAAATATTGATTCAAGGCGAGCAGCACACGCCGGATCCTATTTATACACGTGGGGCGAGAGACTCTGAGCTGGGTTCCTCTCTCTCTCTCTCTCTCTCTCTCTCTCTCTCTCTCTCTCTCTCTCTCTCTCTCTCTCTCTCTCTCTCTCTGGATTAATGTACTCCAGGAGAGACGCTGGCTTCATCTCGCTGCTGCTGCTTGGTTTCACTCTGTCCAATATGGAGTGTAAACCCTGGCTTATGCATCCTCTTATGTTATGTATCTGGGATGACATAAGTATGAATAATGTGTAGCTGAGACCATATATGGTCCCTGGAAGTCCTGTCTTAGGTCGCGTACTGTAGGTAGATCTCCCTACAGTACTTATTGCACACTTTTCCACCATGTAACTAAGGACAGCTTGTTATTTCCTGTGTTACTCCTTTAGAACAAGGGTTATCCCTCGGCAGAGCAGGACAAACATCGTATCTGGCCTTTTGTTAAACCTTGAAAAGACTTGTTTCGAAAAGAGCAGTGATGAGAGTACTCAGGAGGAGAGTAGAGAAAGAGATGTAGAGAGTAGAGATGGATGTGTAGAGGGTAGAGATAAAGCCGTAGAGACTAGAGATAGAGCTGTAGAGAGTAGAGATGCAGTAGAGATGGAGATGTAGAGAGTAGGGATAGAGATGTAGAGATAGAGATGGAGCTGTAGAGAGTACGGATTGAGGTGTAGAGTAGACATAAAGATGCAGAGAGTAGAGATGAGGAGGAGAGTAGGGGTTGAGCTGTAGAGAGAGTAGGAGTAGAGCAGAGAGAAGAGATAGCGCTGTAGAGAATAAAGATGCTATAGAGAGTAGAGTTGCAGATCTCTGGAGCGTGGGCGTGGTCACCACCTGATTAAAATGCCAGTCAAGATAATTGCCTTATCCACTTATTATACGACGTACAGACATGAATTTTCTGCTTCTACTCAATTTAACACATTCTGGTTACCTAAAGGTCGTTTGACGCCAAACGCTGTTTGCTGCCAATTTGTCCCACGTCAATAAAACAATAAAACATCGTGGAGGTGAATGGGGCCGTACACATATTACTCTTTACCATTTGACCGATAAGAGATGTTAATTTTAAAGCCGCCAAGGTAAATAAGGGAAAGGTCAAGGTAAACCAGGTTACAAATCACAATCAGGTATCTTTGTGATGGTCGCCATGGTCACCTGACATTGTTGAGCTAACAGCCCTCTTAACACTCACTCCTCGTATCTCTACCATTGTGGTGAACTGACCGAATCATCCCTAATGTGTGTTAGTCTGGATCCTTATCCCCCCTCATCCGGACGCTGCCATCGCTCCATCATTTTGCACTTGGATTAAAAAGCTAAACGCCCCGTTATACTGAATCCTCTTCAACACACTGGTGGTTATTTCAGTGAAAGGTTGGAGCTTCAGTGGGCGTACGAGGTGGGGGGTTGAAGTCCATTGGCGATGCTTTTGAGCGTAATTTATTCATTACTCGGCTGTTAAAGGACCTTACATCAAGGGGCCGTAAAGGGACCGTTCACACCAGACGTGGAGCGCATAGGCGATGCGACAGAGCAGAAGAAATAAAAAAATAAATAATTAATGATCGCGTCAGTACTATTTACACCAGCTGAGGCTTGTCCCAGACCAGGTCCTGGTCCTTGCCAGGACCAGGACCAAGACTGGGGCCGGTCTTGGTCCTGGACCTGGCGTGTCTTGGTCCCGGTCCCCAGGGGTCCCTTTGGAACGCGCTCCGTACGCACAAGTGCGTCAGAGCCGACCGCAGAGCTGGGACTGCGTGGCGACTCACCGCTCGTGACGCTGAGTAACGGAGTTGGGCCGTGGCTCATCCCCCCCCCCCCCCCCCCCACCGGACGGACGCTGATGGAGGTCTGTTATATCACGCCTCAGCGGGTTTCAATCCCTGCTCTGAGCGGCCGGAGGACGATATACGTTTCCTCCCCCTCCTCTCTGGCTAAGAAGGATCTCCTCCTTGAGGAGCAGAGGCCACGCGGCCGCTGTCGAGCTGGGTGGTTTTTTAAGTTGCAGAAGCAACACATATGGATATGCACGTATGCGTGCTCTCTCTCTCTCTTGGTGTCCTCTCTCTCGTTCTCTCTCTGTCTCTCTCTAGTTCACTCTCACCCTCACTCAATATCTCTCTCTCTCTCTCTCTCTCTCTCTCTCTCTCTCTCTCTCTCTCTCTCTCTCTCTCTCTCTCCCCCCCTCTCTCTCTCTCCCCCCCTCTCTCTCTCATCCTTTCTCTCTCTCTCTCTCTCTCTCTCTCTCTCTCTCTCTCTCTCTCTCTCTCTCTCTCTCTCTCTCTCTCTCTCTCTCTCTCCCCCCCTCTCTCTCTCATCCTCTCTCTCTCTCTCTCTCTCTCTCTCTCTCTCTCTCTCTCTCTCTCTCTCTCTCTCTCTCTCGGTCTCTACTCCATCTGAGAGGGGAAAGTCACCAGTGATCCTGATGATGGTAAATTGACCTGCTGGGCCAGAAGGTCCAGATGTCATGAATAAATTAATCAGACCTTTCATAGCTAATGGGATACCCCCCGACGGGAGGGGAGTGCGACTCTCTCTCTCTGAGCCGCTGGACAGTTCGGAGGAAGGAATTCAGAGGAGCGTAGTTTAGAGTTCATTGGGTAAAACTTCTCAAGTTCCTATCTTGAATTTAAAGGGAGATACGCCACCCGCTGTCAGTGTGATGAGCCATTACAAGCCGTTTGACAATCACCTTCCCGGTGTCTTAGTGACATCACAAGTGGGCGTGTCAACCGAGATGAGCGATTGATAGAAAGGCAACATTAGCTACAGTCCAATGGGTAGGCTGCTAGACTGATCGGTCAAGCGACATCTAGGTGGACACGCCCACTAGTGATGTCACTAAGCACAGGGAAGACTTGTAATGGCTGATCAATCACACTCACCACGTTGTGGCAGCATATCACCCCCTTAAGTCATTCTACATTAGTAGTGGACACCTCAACGTCCTCCTCAGTCTACCTGCAGGCCCTCTTGAGCCAGCTGTCCCCACCGGTCGTTAATGACATGCACGGGGAGTCACGATTTGCTGGAGTCTCTGGTGGACGGAAGCGTCTGTGAAATGACTAAACGGTGGATGGTGATGTTTGCATTAATATGACAGCCGGACGAGAGCTGTATTGATTCCCGCTCTGTCCAGCTGGGACAGCAGAAACCTTTCCATGTCAGGCGTCCGTTATTGGTCTGAGAAAAACATGGAATGTTTTTTCAATGAATACATGAATACAACGTCCTGGCGGTATATGTAATGTGTATGTATGAGTGTTCTCTGCATGGTTGGCCCCAGGGAAAAGAGAACCGTCAACCCTGGAATTGGTAATGCCTTGCTTGACAGTTCTTCCTGTTTGATACACATCTGATTCAATCAAACAAACACAAGACGGAGAAGTGTTTGGTCGTTCAGTTTCATCATCTCCCATTCTCTGCTCAAACCTTTTGATGCAGAATATTCCAACCACACAATAGCTCATTTTGGTATGATCTTTATTGTCAAATCAAGTGTGTATGAGCAGTAAGTGGGACTCCATTAGGTGTTGCAGAGAACAGATGTGTGTTGAAACACCAAACATGTGTGTGTGGATCTGTAGCGTGGAAGGATGATTATATGGGAGCTAAACTGGCTCTGTCAATGTGGCGTCGCACTGCTTTGTGGTGTTCAAACTGCGCGTTATCAATGGGACAGAAGATGCAGTAAATAGTAGACTTTAAAAGGAGGGACTGAGTTATTTTTTTACTGTCGAGTTGGCTTGTTTTTTAAGTTGCAGAAGCAAAACATATGGGTTTAGTCCTCTCTCTCTCTCTCTCTCTCTCTCTCCTCTCTCTCTCTCTCTCTCTCTCTCTCTCTCTCTCTCTCTCTCTCTCTCCTCTCTCTCTCTCTCTCTGTCCTCTACTCCCTCTCTCGCTCAAACACACATATACACCGTCACACCACACACACACTTACACACACACACACACCACACACACACACCACACAACACACACACCACACACACAGCACGCGCACTATCATTTCTTTAATAAAAAATGGGAGGATTATTAAAAATGTATCCGGCAGAGCGCGAGCGGCGCAGCCTTATGTACTGCTGAGACTTACATGAGGGATCAGCGAGGAGCCGGGGCTGTCTGCTCCTCTCTGCTCATCATCTCACCGGCAGGTTAGACTCTAAGGCAGCCAGGACCTCCTCCTGCTCCCTCCTCCACCTGCTCCTCCTCCCTGCTCTCTCCTCCTCCTGCTCCCTCCTCACCTGCTCCTCCTCCCTGCTCTCTCCTCCTCCTTCTCCCTCCTCCTCCTGCTCTCTCCTCCCTCCTGCTCCCTCCTCCGTCCTCCTCCTCCTCCTGCCCTCTCCTCCTCCTCCCCCTCCTCCCCCTCCCTCCTGCTCCCTCCTCCTCCCTGCTCTCTCCTCCCTCCTGCTCCCTCCTCCTCCTGCTCTCTCCTCCCTCCTGCTCCCTCCTCCACGTCCTCCTCCTCCTCCTGCCCTCTCCTCCTCCTCCCCCTTCTCCCCCTCCCTCCTGCTCCCTCCTCCTCCTGCTCTCTCCTCTTTCTCCCCCTTCTCCTTCTACTCCTCCTCCTCCAAAAGTATCGTCATCAGGAACCTAATGGTCTGGAAGAGCAGTGAACTGGCCTCAATTTCACTTTCAAGATCTGTTGTGAATAACAAAAACCATTATTCTTATTTCACTGCTGTTCTCTGTTCCTCACAGAGCAACTGACACGGGACAAACCACCAACGCACCACCAAAAACGTGTTTTTCTGCGTGGAACCAGGGAAAAAATGAACAGCGCATGTATTTATGTAGTCAGCCTTCATGTCCGTGAACCTGCTGTTCTAAATATTTTGCCCTGCGTAAGCGTGGGTTTTGCGGTGGCGCCCAGAATAGACGGTTAGCCATACATCCCAACTCGGCTTCAAAGGGGCCTCCGCACTACCTCTGGCCCAGTCTTCACAGGTGAAGTCCATGCAGTATCCCACGGCAACAGCATCAGCACCCACTCTGCCGTGTGAGAGAGAGAGAGAGAGAGAGAGAGAGAGAGAGAGAGAGAGAGAGAGAGAGAGAGAGAGAGAGAGAGAGAGAGAGAGAGAGAGAGAGAGAGAGAGAGAGAGATGAGAGAGAGAGAGAGAGAGAGAGAGAGAGAGAGAGAGAGAGAGAAATAGCGATAACACACCAGAAAGAGAGAGTACACAGAAAGAGAGAGAGAAAGAGCGATAACACCCAGAAAGAGAGAGAGTACACAGAAAGAGAGAGAGAAAGAGCGATAACACACAGAAAGAGAGAGAGTACACAGAAAGAAGAGAGAGAGAGAGCGAGAACACACACAAAGAGAGAGAGTAATCACAAAGAGAGAGGCAGAGGGGAGAGAGAGAGAGAGAGAGAGGAGAGAGAGAGAGAGAGAGAGAGGAGAGAGAGAGAGAGAGAGAGAGAGCACAGAAAGAGAAAGCAAAAGACAGAGATTCTTTTTGGCAATGTAAGTGTACATTCCCCATGCCAATAATCCTCCTGAAATGAGTTCAAGTGGATTTAGAGCATACCACACACCCTCAGTTTATTTTACAATAAAAAAAACTAAATCTTCCCTAAAAACGCGCTCTAATACCTAGTCGAGAGAGAACGGGCTGGAGAAGGACATGATACCCGGGAGGGCGAAACAATGGCCTAAGGTCTGCTGTAGGGGAAGAAGTCCAGGGCAGAGCTCTCGTTAGTCCCAAAGCTATGGAGCTTCAGGTATAGTTCTGGATGTGTGGTGGTTTCTCATCGTTAGATCTTACAGAGCTCTCAGAGTTGGTCCCACAGCTATGGAGCTTCAGTATAGTTCTTTGATGGGTTCTCTTGGTTAGATCTTACAGGGCAGAGCTCTCATTGGTCCCACAGCAATGGACCCTTCATCATAGTTCTGCAGGTGATTGGTTCTCATGGTTAGATCTACAGGGCAGAGCACTCGTCGGTTCTACACATAGATTGTTTTATAGTTGTGACTTTAAAGAGGGACTCTAATAGTTCATAGATGTGATACAGCTGAGCTCTAGTTGATACATATGTGTGACCGATATGTATCAACCAGACATGAGGAATCCTCTGTCTGATCAGCCACTTCCTTCCTGTAACCGGCCCCGTCTCACACAAGTAGGGTCACCACGTCATGTGGCTCTATGAAAAAAAAAGTCCCTGACTGACATAAATAAAAGTGGAAAAGGAAATTATAGTTTACATTTGGAAAATCTCCTTTTAAAATGAAACAGATTATTCATGTTTCGTTAAACTACATTGACTGATTTAGATATTTATCAAAGTATTGCCTCTTATTTTTTTTCATTGGCAGATTTAATTATTTATGTATTCATGTTTAGATTTAGTTATTCATGAATGTATTTAAAATTGACTTAACTGACGTTCAATAGACCTAGGCCCTTCACATATATGTGTTACTCTCACTGAATCAAGGCCGTTTTCTTTCTTACATGTTAAACCATAATAGATTTGAACAGACTGAAGGGCTCACGATTCATCTAAAGCCAAACATAACTTATGAATCATGAGAAGCTGAGTGAATCACTAGATTATGGATCCTATATAAATACTCCACCATGGTGAAGATAGAGCTCTATAGTTATATGTTCCTAGATTTACTCTACCCTCATTAGATAGTAGAGCTACTCATTCTCTTATCCTTGGGTACCAAAGCGATACCATAGGATAAGATGCTGTGTGTAGCATCCTATCCTCTGTTGTATACTGGGAATGTGTTAACCTAGCCATGGTTAGTGCTTGGCACTTGTTTCTATGAGCATTCTTACCGTAGTGACAGCAATATATTGTTGTTTCTCTTTCTTGTGATAAATTTACTTATTTTAAGTCGCTTAGGATAAAAACGTCAAAGCTAAAGGCCTTACATGTTAAATGTAAATGTAAATGTAACCACATCTTTAACCACTGCAGCCGGGCAGGACGTGATTGTGTCTATTTTTAAGACGTGAAGAATAGCCGATGTGATCCACCATTGAACAAAGGCTCTTTCACACGGCCTCGCTAAACCCCGCTTTGGTTTAGGAGGGACTGTTTACACTCTCACACAGCGGCCAGACACAAATGCGGATCTAATGTGATTCTGTTGCTCATGAAATGGATTGGTACCCAGA
Organism: Gadus macrocephalus; assembly: GCF_031168955.1. Lineage (NCBI taxonomy): Eukaryota > Metazoa > Chordata > Actinopteri > Gadiformes > Gadidae > Gadus > Gadus macrocephalus. The sequence goes on from NC_082383.1 coordinate 19,217,673, forward strand.
GCCCCGGAGCTGGTACAGAGTTGTTAAAGGACAATTAACCTGTCTGTGTTGGAGCCGGACCCCTGTATTAACAAGACCAAGAGGAACAACAACAGGCCCCGGATACTGGCTTCCATCAGTCTTCTCTTCTGCTCAGACAGTGTCCTGTGTGACGCTCGCTACCTCGGGGACCAAGACGTTCTAACTATTTACAAGCGTCTCGTTTGGCTAAGCTACTGTCGTCAGCACATCTTCCAAATGGAGAGGTGTGTGTTGTCCTAGATGTGTGTGTGTAGTAGAAAAGGTTCTACTGCAGTACGATTATGCTGCAGTAAAGCAGGATTTTGCATTAGATAGTTTTTTTCTTATGTTTCAGGGTTCACTTTCACTGTCACCAAGGGATTTACTAATTCTTACTTTTAATTGGAGGTTATGAGAGTAGTTCTGTTTAGGCAGCCTCACCTGGCCGTGTCTGATTGGACTCTGGGGCCTGGTGAGGCTGCACACCTGTTGCAATCAGTGGGCAAAGGTTGAACCAGCCATCACTGTACACACTCAAGGAGAGATATCCTGCATGGCAAGATGAAGCACCCTTGCCATTTTCCTTGACTGCTACTTTAAAAAAATAAACCGGATTTCTAACACCACCACCCTGTGTCTTTGTATGGAGGAGCCCAGTAGAAGTCACAATGGTGGTGTGTAGCATGGAAACCGTTCCAGTTACCTATACATTAATATTCCCAGGGACGATCCTCTCATTCACCTACATGTGGCTCAGGACGTAGAGCGGGTTGGCTGGTAACCAGATCGTTGCTAGTTCGATTACCGTCTCTTCCTAGCTGAGTGTCGAGGTGTCCCTGAGCAAGACAGCTCACCCTGACTGCTCCAGACGAGCTGGCTCTCGCCCTGCGTGGTTGACACCGCCGTCGGTGTGTGACTGTGCGGATGAATGGGTGAACGTGAGGGCAGTATTGTAAAGTGCCACGGAGTGGCAACGGGTAAGAAAAGCGCGGCATAAACGCAGTCCATTCACTGCTACCCCTGGGGGTTAGAGGAACCAGAGGAAGGACTAGAAGCAGCTGGCTGGAGGAACGTCCAGAGAGGAGAGACAGGGAAAGAGGAGGACGGGGGGGGGAGGAGAGACGAGAGGAGAGAAGGGCAGAGAGGAAAGACCGTTTGAGGGAGAGACGGGTTGTTATTGTTGTTGTTTCTGGGTCAGGGTAATGTATGAGGTCTGCTGCTGTGCAACGCTTCTGCCCACACTCTTAGCCCAGAGGCTCGTTGTCCACGACAACCGCCGCTGAGGCATTCTGGGTAAAGACCATGGATCTTCATTTGCCAGCGCTTTACTTTATATTCTGGAGTTTGCTGTTGTGAATAAAAGCAGTTGAGAGATCGTGTGTTTGGTGCGGTTTGAACCGGAGTCGAATAACAAGGCGGCTTTATTACGTTTGGGGTTTGAAAGTTTCAAAGATGAATCGCCTCATATAAAGAGGGTCCATCGACTTACAAATTCACATTTGATTACATAACAAGACACGTTTATGCATAACTGTATAAATATTGCCACAGCCCAGTCTACGGTAGAAATATCACAACTGGCTGGAGAGGTAAAACGATATGAGATTTGATAATTTTATTGAGTTCGTATTGAATAATTATATTGATCATGATGTCATATTCATCACTGTACACATGCCTAAAGATCTTAACTCATCATATCTTAGTTCTGGGAGCAAACTGAGGGAAAATCTAAGATCTGGCTACAGCTAAAACACAACGTCATCCTTCTTTAGATGACACACACACACACACACACACACACACACACACACACACACACACACACACACACACACACACACACACACACACACACACACCTTCTGTTTAACAATGGAGGTGGAAGAACAGAACTAATCAACAGAACAGAACCAACAGTCCATGGTGCGACCTGGCCACCACTTTTATGGGCCCACAACAGAAACCACTTTAAACATGGGGCCAAAACAGCCGGTGTGAACCTAGGCCAGAACTCATTAACATGAGCTAGTGTTTGCCTGGTGTTTGCCTGGAGCCGGTGTAAGCCTGGGTTAAGGGTTAGCCTGGGGCTGGTGTTGGCCTCGGGCTAAGGCGTGGCTGGTGAGAAAAGCCCCTCTTGTTGTGTTTTGAGGCCTACAGTAACCACGGCGATCCTGATGCACTAGCGGTGCATTTAGTTTAAACACGGTAGTCGGGATATCCAAGTACGCGCCCCCTGAAGTTGGATTCCCGACTCCGAAAGCCGGAAAACCGAATGACCCCTACCTCAGCATCCAGATGGCTGCCGCCCCATCAACAGTGACAGCTGTCATTGTATACCGTTTACCAGCAGTTCTGTCGTACACATAGTAGTGTCCAACTTCTATTGTAGGACATTTTACGGTGTTTGATGGTGAAAAAATATCAAGCTACGCGTGATGCATTATCAACTGGCATTGCTAAACTGGCCTGAACTGGTATTGCTGGTGATTAATAGCACCCAGGTTCTCCAGCCTGTACTGGAGCGCCGTCATTCCCAGCTCGGACTCCGGAGCTAAATGGACTGCTGCAGTATAAGTGAGCAGAGGCAGTGTATGTGAGTGTGTGTGTGTGTGTGTGTGTGTGGGGGGGGGGGGGTGGTGGAGGGGGGGAGGGGGGAGGAGGGGATGGTGCGGACAGGGTCATCAGTAATTGGCGCCCGGGGGAGACGATGGAGAACAACAACAGTCCAGATGATGTGACCCCGGAGTCTCGCCAGCAGGAGGGAGTTTTCTTAAAGCTGAGAGAGAGAGAGAGAGAGAGAGAGAGAGAGAGAGAGAGAGAGAGAGAGAGAGAGAGAGAGAGAGAGAGAGAGAGAGAGAGAGAGAGAGAGAGAGAGAGGGAGGGAGGGAGACAGAGAGAGAGTTGCTGCAATGTTGTGTACGGGTTCAGAGGAAGCTCGTGAAATGATGTCTTTCAAGCAACATGATGATAATTTGTTCTTGTTTTTGAAGAAAATCTCAAATTCTCTCTCTCTTTCTGATAAATCAGAGAGCTTTCTTGGTAGGGTAAATATTATATAACATTGCCAAAGCATGAAAAAAACTAAATAAGATAGATAAGTACTCAGCAAACAGAATGATTAGGGTTGTCAAGCATTTTGTAAAATTGTACTCTCTTCCTATTTCTCTCTCTCCCCTCTTTATGCCTCTTCCCTTGTGTCTCCCCTGTGTCACATGTCTGTGTCTCTCTCCTTGTCTCCCTCTCCATCCCTTCTCTCTCTCTCCCCTTTCTGGCTCTCTCCTCCCTTGCTCTCCTCCCGCCCCCTCTCTCTCTCCATCTGTCCCCCTCCTCCCACCTCTCCCCCTCCTCTCCCCCTCCTCCCACCTCTCCCCTCCTCTCCCCCTCCTCCCACCTCTCCCCCTCCTCTCCCCTCGCCCTCCCACCTGTCCCCCCTCCCCCTCCCATCTGTCTCCCACCTGTGTTCTCCCCCCTGTCTCCCACCTCTCCCCCTCCTCCCACCTTTCCCCCCCCCCCGTCTCCCACCTCTCCCCTTCGTCCCACTGTCTCCCCACCTGTCTCCTCCCCCCTCCCCCCTTGTCTCCCACGTGTCCCCCCTCCCCTCCCCACCTGTCCCCCTCCTCCCACGTGTCCCCCACCTGTTTCCCCCCTATCTCCCTCCTCCTCCCCCCTGTCTCCTCCCCCTGTCTCCTCCCCCCTGTCTCCCCCAGTGCTGTCAGGCGGGGGGAGTCGCGGGGGGTGCTGAGGAAGATCAGTGAGATGCTGGAGGTGATCCTGAGGCGGATGGACGCGCTCTCCCGACTCAGCAACTCCTCCAGCGGCGACGCCCACCGCCTGGAGGAGCTCAGCTCGGCCCTGGACAGGTGCGCACACGCACACACACGCACACACGCATACCAAAGAGACACACACTGACAAATAGACATGCACACACACACCATAGATGCGTTAATGCCACAGATGCATCCATCGTACCAGCCCCAGGCATGCATGTCTAACCATCCATCCATCCATCCATCCATCCATCCATCCATCCATCCATCCATCCATCCATCCATCCATCCATCCATCCATCCATCCATCCATCCATCCATCCATCCATCGAGTGATAGATGCATGCATACATACATACATACATACACACACACACACACACGCACACACACACACACACACACACACACATACATACACACACACACACACACACACACACACACACACACACACACACACATACATACATACATACATACATACATACATACATACATACATACATACATACATACATACATACATACATACATACATACATACATACACTCATACATACACCAGTAGACTAATACGTACATAATATACGTTGCACATCGAGAAGTGCACATGGAATCGCACACATAATAATGTATGGCACACACACATGTAGGTTTTACGGTCGTATTCGTGTTTTGTGAATTCTGCTTGAAGTCATTTCAAACATTAAGAAAGTCGGGGGGCTATTTTAGTCTTCGCTATATTTGATTGAAGTACTTCGTGCCTTCGATGTCGGGACGCTCCCGCCTCTCTCCGTTGCTGCTCCACGCTAGCACTCCTCTCCCGTTTGATGGTTCCGACGCTGCGCCCATGAGCAACCACCGCGATCCCTGCAGGATTCTGCAGGTGTTATGTGTATTCGTACATAAAACTCATGTTTCACCTCGCCGACGCAGAGAGGCTGTTTTTCACAGACCTACCGACCCCGTTAGGAAGAGGAGCGAAATCAATTTCTATTGATTACAAAACTCATTTGTAAATCATATGTATACATATAGAGCATCAAATATACTTTGATGTGCATTCTGCAGTTTCATCTCAACGCCTCCACCAGAGCTTCCTCCGAGTGCAGCTGTTGAGTCCTGGTTTACCATCACTCTGCTCTAAATGACTCAGCTTTGTCAACGTTTTCTGCTCTGAAGACACACATTAACACACTGCAGTGGTGTGCGTGTGTGTCCAGCGGCTGCTGTCCCGGTGGTGCCACCAACCTAGCGCACGTCCCAGGCGCTGTCTCCACCTACACGTCGCACTCAAACGTAAACCAGTACCAGGAGATTCGGTGAAGGCAGCCGCTTTTTGAATTTTAAAAAACGCAGGAGAGAAATCCCAGAATATTTATTCCTTCTCTCGACAGGTTCGGCCCCCGAGCCCAAGATCCTGTTCAGCAGCTGCCTCAAACGCTCCGGAGATACCTGCTCTCCAGACACGCTTCACAGGCTTAGTGGGAGCGCGTCAGCCAATCAGCAGTTACCTTGAGGAGCTCGCTGTCATCGTTTAGCGAGCGCCGTCTTTGAGTGGCGCCGCGGCGTAGAGTAAGGAGGTGTCAGAGCTGGCGTTTGAAATTCAGCTCTCCGCTTCCGGGGCTCCGCGAGATTACAGAGGAGACAAGGATGAGCTGCGTGGGTTTGATTGGCGTGTGATACGCGCCTCGGGGGGCTGTGGCGGAGGTGCTCGGGGGTTTGGCTCCCAGCCCTACCGGGTACCGGGTTCGATTGCCCTTGTATATGGACCCCTCCCTGTAGGAAGACTCACCCCAGCTCATTAACGCTGTGCGTCTGACTTCACCGCGAGGCGCTTTGGATGAAAGCGTCGAGAGCTATTTGTGTAAATGATAAATTAGGTGTAATTGATTCGGATAAGAGCAGACGTCTATCGAGAGCGGTTGGAAAATACGGTATGTGAAGGTAGAAAAGATTGACGCCAAAGTCTGAGGTGCATCAGAAAAACGCCGCGCAGACACAATGGAGCTCATTAGCGGGAAAGGCAAGACGTGAGTCACGTGACCCACGGAACGTTCCGTTGTCAGCGCGGCGCCGCCCGCTGTTCTCGGGGAGTTGAGGTCAGTCCCCTGGTAACGAGGCCTCGTTAGGCCCAGGCTGCTGATTGGCTGCTGAGTGTATCACAGAGCTGCTGCTAATGGCCACCTGATGCTGAGGGCTGACAGCCGCACAGAGGAGGAGGAAATGGCCGCCATGCTTTAGATTTAGATTTAGATTCTTTATTGTCCTTGTTCAACAGAGTTAATCAACAAAATTAAGTTTAGAGCATCACCACTGGCATAGTATATAAATATATTAATAAAAAAAAAAAAAAAAGATAAATAGATAAGTAAATAAATAAATAACAATAATAACTTGAATAAGAATGCAGCAAGTCCAGTCCATAGTTGTGATGTGTGAGAGTGAGGGGGGTTGGGGGGCTGCAGTCCTGCAATAGATGGAAAATAGTGTACAGTGCAGCAATGCAGTCCAGTTCAGTTATTGAGTGGGAGTTATAGTGGGAGTTATATGACCGAGGGGGTGGGGTGGGGGGTGCGGGGGCCAGGTTGTTCGTTCAGCAGTCTGACAGCCTTTGGATAGAGGCTATTGGTCAATCTGCTGGACCTGGAGCGGATGGAACGGTATCTCCGTCCGGAGGGCAGTCGCTGGAAGAGATGGTGCGCTGGGTGGACCTGGTCCTTTAGGATGTTGTTCACCCGGCGTAGGCAGCGGGAGGTGAAGACTGTGGAGATCTCTGGGAGGCTCTTCCCAATGATCCTCCCCGCAGCCTTGACCACTCTGTGGAGGGCCTCCTTTTCGGCCCTGGTGCAGCTGGAGAACCACACCAGGAGTCCGTTAGGTGAGTACACTCTCTACTGCGCAGTGATAGAAGTTGACCATCAGTCCCTGTGGAAGTTTAGCCCTTTTTAGTTTCCGAAGGTAGAAGAGGCGTTGTTGTGCCTTACCCACGGCAGCGGTGATGTTGGTCCTCCAGGACAGATCGTCGGCCACAGTCACACCCAGAAACTTGAAGATGGACACCCTCTCTACCTCCTCCCCTCCGATTAGGAGTGGAGAGTGGCTGAGGTGTCTGGCCCTGCGGAAATCGATGATCACTTCCTTGGTCTTGGTGGTGTTGAGAACCAGGTTGTGATCACCGCACCACTCTACCAGTCTCTCGGCCTCCCTCCTGTAAGAGGTCTCATCATTTCCTGTGATGAGGCCAAGTACTGTTGTGTCGTCAGCAAATTTCACTATGAGGTTAGATGGAGAAGAGGAGCAGCAGTCGTGAGTGAAAAGTGTGTAGAGAAGTGGGCTGAGCACGCAACCCTGGGGGGCCCCGGTGTTCATGGGCAGGGTGGGGGAGACATGCTTGCCAATCCTGACATGTTGTGTACGGTGTGTTAGAAAGTCCAAAATCCAATTGCATAAAGTGGTGTTCAGGCCGAGTTTGAAAGCTGAACTAAAGTCAACAAAAAGGAGTCGCCCATATGTGTTACTGTGCTCAAGATGTTCTGGTAGAGTGTGTAACACAATGGCATCCTCTGTTGACCTGTTCTTCCGGTAAGCAAACTGATTCTGATCTAATGATGGCGGTATGGAGGCTTTAATGTGTTTCATGACTAGTTTCTCAAAGCATTTTGCGACGATAGGGGTGAGTGCCACAGGCCTGTAGTTGTTCAGACTTGCAACATTTGGTTTCTTGGGAACCGGGACTATTGTTGCTGCCTTGAGACATCCTGGGACCCAGGGTGGAATGTAAACAGCACAGATGAAAACAGAAGAGAATTCTCTTGGTAAGTAAAACGGTCTGCATTGGAGCAACAAAAATTCCACGTCAGGGCAACAATGTTTGCTAACAACTGTGACATTGGTACACCACGAGTCATTGGTATAGATACACAGACCTCCTCCTAGCTTCTTACCCGAGTCAGCTGTTCTGTCTGCTCGATAGGCAGTGCGGGGTCTTTTTATCCAGCCAGGTTTCCGAAAAGATTAAGCTGCAGCAGTTCTTGATGTGTTTTTGTGAAACTAGTTCCAGTCGGATCACATCCACCTTGTTGCGGATCGAACAGACATTTGAGAGAAAGATGGTAGGAAGCGGGGGTTTGAATGGGTTCGCTTTGAGCCTAGCCCACGTACCTCCGCGTTTTCCCCTCTTCTGCAGCCGCGCACAGCGTCTCCTCCTCCGCTTCTCAGCCTCAGGAGTGCTGGATGGTGATCTGGTGATCTCGGCTGGGATGGTGAAGTCCACTGGGAGGCGAAATGGAGCGTTGTTGAGCTTTAAAAGTGCATTTCGGCTGTACTTCATTGTCGGGGTTTGAAAGCAGTGTGGAAAAAACAACAACAACTGTGTGGAATAATATTAAGTGCTACCAAAAACTACAAAAACATTCCCGATTTTGGGAGCTTCGGGCCGTTGCAACTATGTTGCAACTATGTCCGCCGCCGCCATGGCAACAAAGCCATGTCAGCTGTTCTGTCTGCTCGATAGGCAGTGCGGCCATCCAGCCCAAGACCGGGGTCTTTTCTCCAGCCAGGTTTCCGTAAAGACCAAGCTGCAGCAGTTCTCGTTCTCGATGTGCCCTGTGAAGCCAGTTCCAGTCGGATCTGCAGCCGCGCACAGCGTCTCCTCCTCCGCTTCTCAGCCTCAGGAGCGCTGGATGGCGAAGTCAGCTGGGAGTTGGCGAAAAGGAGCGTTGTTGGTCTTTAAAAGTTAATTCCGGCTGTACTTCATTGTTGGGTCCGAAAGCAGTGTGAAAAGCCGTGTGAAATAATATTAAGTGCTACCAAAAATTACAAAAAAAACAAAAAAAAACATGCCAGTTTGGGGAGCTCCGGGCCGCTGCAACTATGTGCGCCGCCGCCAAGGGAGCAGTAAGAGTGGTGTTAGTGGAGTAGCAGTAGTAGTATTAATAATAATATTAACATTATTATTATTATTATTATTATTATTATTATTATTATTAACCACACCAAGTCAATTTCCTGTATGTTTAATAGTAGTATAGTCGATTCATATTATGAGGTCAACGATTCGATTCTACAGCGATTATCGATGCATCTCGATTCAACAATTCTTTTTATGTACATTTCCATGCGTGATTTTCAAAAATATATCTATACATCTGAGTATATACTCTGAGTTTGCTACTCAGAGTTTGCTAATCACTTTCCTACTTTTGTGATGATCATTAAAGACATCAACAGATGAATTAACTTATGTAATATTTTATTAGAGAGAAAGCTTTTGTCACAAATATGACTTTCTATGAACAATGCAATAATCAATCAAAGTATGTAAAAAATAGGTTTCGGTTTTATTTAATTTCTAATCTTACTTTTCTATGTCTAAAGCTGCACTTGAATTAGAAGGAGTTCTTGTGTCTGTCAAGACCAATCAGATTGGCCAATACACACTGAAGATAAATTAAATAATTTGAAAATTGCAAAAATGATCCCTCTGGCGAACAGAATGTTGCAGCAGGCGAACAAAATATATATATTAAATTTTTTTAAAAAATCAGATTAGCAATTTATCGAGACGGAATCGTTCTAGAGAGGATCGCGATGCATCGAAGAATCGATTATTTTTTCCACCCCTAGTAATGGTGTAGTAGTATTGATAGTAGTAGGAGGATTAATAGTAGTAGTAGTGTAGTAGTAATTAAAGCAGTAGTAGTGGTGTGGTGGTACTAGTAGTAGTGGGTAGTAATAGTAGTAGTAGTTTTAATAGTAGTAGTTGTGGTGTGGTAGTATTAATAGTCATGATATCAATATCAGTAGTAGTGGTGATGTAGTATTAATATTAGTATTAATGGTAGCAGTGGTGTGGTAGTATTAATAGCAGAGGGAGTATGAGTGAGAGTATTAGTAGCTGGAGGAGGATGTAGTGGATGAGGAGAAATACCCCCCCACACGCACATACACACACACACACACACACAGACACACACACACTTTTTTACTGGAGTTTGCAAAAGGCAAAAGGAGTGGGTGATTGTGTGTGCGTGCGTGCTAGCTTGTGTATGTGTGTGTGAGTGCACATGCATGTGTGTGTGTGTGCGTGCTCGGGCCCATGTGTGTGCGTGTGTGGTACGGGGTTCTTCCTTCTGAGTACGTTGATGCTTCCATCCTAGAGCGCTCCTTGGTCTCCATGGCAACAGCCCTGTTTCCACCAAGACTGTACTACAGTAATCCACTTCTGTCAGGTGATTTTGTGCAAAAAATATTGTGCGTGCGGTTATATTCTTACCATTAATATAATGGAAATTGTTATTGAATACGGGCTACCTTACCCTACAGAAAAAATTGCTGTAAAATAAATGAGTGTTTACTCGACATTGGATCATGATTGGCTTTACCCAGTGTCAATGTGGCTTTGAATCGATAAAGTTCTGTGTTATGTTTGAACACGGCTCCTACCATAGCCAAGACATTCCTATAGGTAAATATTCCACGATTGTTTAAAGCAAAGAGCCACTGGGATCAAACATAATAATCCTTGTTCCTTCTGAAAGTTCATGGGAATGTAATTGGTCTCGCTGGGACTGGAATAAAGTAAATGTTTTTTTAACAGGCAAGCAAATATCCCTTAACTTCTACGTTAGAGCTTCCTATGCTCAGATGATTAAAGAGGGTGGTTTAGCCTTCGGGCTGTGTAAGCTGCTGGAGCAGGACAGACAGAAGGACTGACAGCAGGACAGGACAGACAGCAGGACAGGGCAGACAGCAGGACAGACAGACAGCAGGACAGGGCAGACAGCAGGACAGGACAGACAGCAGGACAGACAGAAGGACAGACAGCAGGACAGACAGCAGGACGGGAAGACAGCAGGACAGGACAGACAGCAGGACAGGACAGACAGCAGGACAGACAGCAGGACGGGCAGACAGCAGGACAGGACAGACAGAAGGACAGGACAGACAGCAGGACAGGACAAACATCAGGTCAGGACAGTCTGACAGGACAGCAGGACAGACCGCAGGATAGGACAGCCGGACAGCACAGCAGGACATGCAGCTGAGCAGGACAGTATTGGTAACAGAGTTCCAGTCCCAGCCGGAACGCTCTGGGTTCGACCCTTAATGTCTGAGCCTCACCCTCAGGCCTCTAGAGCTGCCTGCTCCTCAACAACAGCCACATCATCACTGTAGTTTCGTCTGGCTAAAGGCTTCTGCTAAATGGTACAATAGGGATGTATGAAATATTAGTCCAGAGGCTGAACGCAGTAAGAGCCTCACACTCTGCGGGAAGCAGACTCTGTTCTGGTGTGATGCCACGACCGGTGCTGATTCAGACACCCTCGTTTGTCTTGGAATATCGATCCATTCTGAGGATAGACATCCAGGATTAAACACACCATGGTTCAAGACTCAAAGAGTCCGTCTGCCGCCCTCTCTCTCTCTCTTTCACTTTCCTGCACTCGGCGTCTCTCTCTCACTCACTCACTCACTCACTCACTCACTCACTCACTCACTCACTCACTCACTCACTCACTCACTCACTCTTTCTCTTCCTCCCTCCCTCACTCACCATCTCTCTCTCTCTCTCTCTCTCTCTCTCTCTCTCTCTCTCTCTCTCTTTCTACTCCCCCTCTATTCCTCGGGTCTATATATATCGATGTGTGGATGTGTTTATTCTACGTTAAGTGCGGGGAAACACTTTCTACCGATCTAATTGGTCCTCTGTTCTCTGAGACATTCAGATGAATAAACTGCGCTGCCGTTTGTGTTCAGCTTTTCCGATTTCACGCTCAGCTAGAAAAAGGATAAACTTGGCTCGAGGATTGATGTTGTTGAGGATGAAGGTCTGTGTGAGGAGATGGAGAACGCCAGACCTGATTAAAAGATCTGTGTGAGGAGATGGAGAACGGCAGACTTGATTAATCTTACTCTTTGTTTACTTCTCAGCATGGGGGTTGATTCACAGTGTTTTACCTATGCGTTTGGAGAGAACACACAAACAAGCATGCAGGCACACACACACACACACACACACACACACACACACACACACACACACACACACACACACACACACACACACACACACACACACACACACACACACACACACACACGCGCAGATGCAGACACACACACACACACACACACACAAAATGAGGCAGGCCCCCTCAGATTTCATTTGTTTGTGTGTTTGTGTGTGTGTGTGTGTACCTGTGTGTGTGTGTGTGTGTGTGTGTGTGTGTGTGTGTGTGTGTGTGTGTGTGTGTGTGTGTGTGTGTGTGTGTGTGTGTGTGTGTGTGTGTGTGTGTGTGTGTAGGCTCCAGCCAGCAGGCCTACTGGAGAGGATCGAGTCCATCGCTCAGAACATGTCCGACCTGGCGCTCCGGGTGGAGCAGATCCTCCAGCGCAGCGTCAGAGACAAAGGTACACACACACACACACACACACACACACACACACACACACACACACACACACACACACACACACACACACACACACACACACACACACAGACACACACACACACACACACACACACGCAGACACACACGCAGACACACACACACACACACACACACACACACACACACACACACACACACACACACACGTAAACACACACACACACACACACACACACATGTAAACCTACAGACACAAGTGCACACTCACGCATGCGCATACACAGATAAATCCATTCATGCACGCAGACACACGCACACACACACACACACACACACACACATACACACACACACATACACAAACTCACACACACACACACGTAACCCCCCCCCCCCCCCACACACACACACACACACACACAAACACACTCATTCATGGATAGCTTCCAGTTCCCCACTAAGCATTCTAATGAAATAGATTCCCACTAAAACTAAACGACTGCTCCATCATCAGCCAGAGACAGAGATATGATACCGTGCTGTTCTGTTTCTCTGGTCCAATAAGGAAAGCTCACTCTCACTCTAACACAACAAGGCCAAATGGCGAGGGAGGAAGGAGGCCCTTGCAAAATGCTAATGTGTGATCATATCTGAGCTCCAATATAAACGTATCCTGAGTCTTCTTCTAAGCTTACTGATTAGAATCCCTGCCAATTAATGGGTTTGTCTCTGTGTCGTTATTCGCAGAGACTTTTGATCACGAGTAGGGCACGTTGTTGTGATGCTAATCAGACAAAAGAAGGCTGCTGCTTATTGAATGTCTTAAGACTCACAGTGGCTCGGATACATTGTGTCGCAGTGACAAGAGTCAGCTTTTAATTAGCCTGACGAGAGGGAGGGAGGGAGAGAGAGAGAGAGAGAGAGAGAGAGAGAGAGAGAGAGAGAGAGAGAGAGAGAGAGAGAGAGAGAGAGAGAGAGAGAGAGAGAGAGAGAGAGAGAGAGAGAGAGAGAGGGGGAGGGAGAATATGTGTTGCCTATATTGATATACGGTAGACATGGCATTGGAGAGGCCCAGAAAGATAGTGAATCTTTCTGTACGAACGAGAGAGAGGGAGAGAATAAAAAATGTGAGCGGAAAGTGGCTTAGAGAAAGAGAGTCCAATAGAGTCCAATAGAGAAAAAGAGAGGGAGGGAGAAAGAAAGAGGCTCATAGAAGATGGAGGGAGGAAGAGAGAGGGAGAGAGGGAGGATGGGAGAAAGAGAAAGCATCAGAGAAAGAAAGGGAGGGAGAATCTGAGGGAGGGGGGAGGAGAGGGATTAGAAAGGTAGAGGGGGAGCAGAGGCAAAAAAGGGCAGGGAGGAGAAAATCCAATATAATATTTTATTAATAACCCCACTAAAGCCAAAGTTAAGTCTTCACTGTGTGGAGTGTGGAGGCCAGGGTAGACTCGCCGCTAAAACTCAGCTCCATACGCACATGCACACGCACACACACACACACACACACACACACACACACACACACACACACACACACACACACACACACACACACACACACACACACACACACATCCCTGGGTTCCAGCTGCTCACACACACACAGCTGAAGGTTGTGATTGGAAGGTTGTGAAACACACACACACCCACACACACACACACACACACACACACACACACACACACACACACACACACACACACACACACACACACACACACACACACACACACAATCCCCTAGGTTTCAGCTGCTCCCACAAAACTCCCACAAACAGCTGAAGGTTGTGATGGTCAACTCATCACATCTAAGAGGAGAATTTCCGACACTGTTTTTCCAAAGTTTTCCAAATTTCCAATACTGGTATGGGATCGGAACAACTCTCATTCATAGCGCCTTACCTGGTCAGAACTGGTGTAACTGGGGAGACGGTCGCGTTGTAATGTTACTGTAAAACGGTTGTGGAGATGTCCTCGTCACCCTGTTTTGTGTTGCGTTGTGTGCAGCGAAGGAGGGGACGTTAGGACAGTGTGAGATCCCAAAGGAACCCCGCTACCCTGACTGCCAGAGCAAGGTGGACGTAAGTGTCGTCCCCCTCCCGCAGGCCGGCCAATCAGAGCGGGGCCTTTTCATCATGTGACCCTGATGCAAAGTCATGGTCCTTTTTGTTTGTTCTTTTTTCATCAGGAGATCTTTGTGATTGTACGTGACTGTGACTGTGATGAATCATTTAATATCTGTCTTTATCTTCACTTGATTTTTATCACCATTTCTATAATCATACTATTTTCTCTATTTTCCTAATCCTTTTATTATTGTGAGGCATTTTGTAACTTTTATGAAGAGAAGTCTTTTGTTTATGTTGCTCGTCCTAAACCCCCTTCCAGTGGATGCGGGCCCGCTGGACCTCGGACCCGTGCTACGCCTTCTACGGCGTGGACGGCTCCGACTGCTCCTTCCTGGTGTACCTCAGCGAGGTGGAGTGGTTCTGCCCCCCGATGGCCTGGAGGAACGACAGCAGCGCGCCCACGCACAAGCCCAGACCCAGGACACAGGTGAGGGAGCTGAAGCTGTTACAACCTGACCTTAATGGGTTACAACCTGAACCTAAAGCGTGTTATAACCGGACCCTAAAGCCTTAATGTGTTAAGACCTGACCCTAATGTGTTACAACCTCACCCTAAAGCCTTATCTGTTGCAACCTGACCCTAATGTGTTAAAACCTACCCTAAAGCCTTAATCTTGTTTGTTGAATGCGCGTTACCTAAACTACGATCTTACTGCCACTCTAAATAATGAACTGCTGTAAGGGCTTCTGATTGGCTGCTGGTATCGGTGGCTCCGCCCTCTTTAAAACCATTTGCCACCCTATCTGCATGCCTCGGTTTGACTGGAACAGTCAGGCTCATGCAGAATGTCACTGAAACAGCCTCACCCTCAATACTTCAGTTTTAACAATGAACACCAGTTCCTCCTGGCCGGGCTAATGTTTATTCTGTGGCTGTGTTCTGGATCAATCTCCTCTGTTTCCTCTGTAGGCCTCTCTCTGGTCTCCTCCGTCCAACTCTCCCTGTTTCCCTCTGACTGAGCACTCGGTTGTCGATCGATTTGTAGTTTTGATGCTGATAGTGTTCTGAGCCCCAACCTGCCCCCTCTCACCTGCTCAGAGGCCCAGCACTAAATGTATTTCACCACTGTGCGCTGAATGCTAATGCCTCACCTGCACCTCGTACACCATACCTTAGCACATTGTAGCATAGTAAGCTAACCAACCCAAACCACCGCTTTGAAGAGAGGTTTCCCTCACTAGATCTTTCAGGGTTTTGTTCTTGGTAAATGGTAAAATGGGCAGTGGTGGACAAAGTACTCGTATTTGAGTAAAGTTGAGATACCTAGTGTAAAATATTACTCCAGTAGGCCTATAAGTGGAAGTACACCCTTTAAACGTCGACTTGAGTAAAAGTATTAAAGTACTTTGCTTCAAATGTACTTAAGTATCAAAAGTAAAAGTAATTTGGTGTGATGTAGTCACCTAAAAAATTCTTATAAAAATAAAATAAATTAAACGTTATATATTTTAATTTTGTATCTATATTTTTAAAGGCTTCTTAAATATTTTATTTTTGCAATGCAGCAAACTTTGTTGATATTGATGCTTCATTCGATTTGCGTTAAACGGCTGTTATCTTTGTGGATGACCGTGAATTGCCGGTAGGCTATTGTATTAGTTATTATCTCGTAGTAGCCTAGGCTACATTTGAATGCATCTTCTTTGTATAATAAGCCAAGCTCAGTCTGTTGCTAATGGCATCAAAATATTGTTGAAAACTTAAAACAATTAAACAGAATTCGGAAATAGTTGGCCTCATGTTATACGAGCATAGCTAAACTATGTGGGAAATATTCGATCCCTGACGACTTTTACAGTCTATAGCCTACTAGACCTGGTCTTTAGAGCGACGTGCTAAAGCAGTATGGTGCATAATGGAGATTCTAAAGTGCTCTTCTTTGGTCAGAACCAAGAGACGTTTTTAACCTCCCGGACCCTACACACACTAGTGTTGGCTCGGTCGTTCGCGAACCGGTTCGAATGAACGAGTCTTTCGGACGAACGAACCGAACCGGTTCGTGTCTCTCGTTCGTCTCGTTCACCATTCGATTCACCGGAAACTCGACTGAACGAGTTTCTGGTAGCACTAACTCCACTGAGTCTGACTGACTCAGCTGAGAACCGTGCAATAGCGTGCATTCCATGATGCGATTCAACGCTACCGGAAACTAGGCTGATTTGCGAACGACTCCTCCCAGTTCATTCGAGTTCCCGGTGAATCGATTCACCTGAAACTCGACTGAGCTGGGAGGAGTCGTTTGCGAATCGTTTGTTCGTTCAGCCTGGTTTCCGGTAGCGGTAAATCGCATCATGGAATGCACGCCATTGCACGGTTCTCACCTGAGTCAGTCAGTCAGTGGAGTTAGTGCTACCGGAAACTCGACTGAACAAAGGAACGAAGGAACGATTCGCGAACGACTCCTCTTGGCGAACTGAATCACGCGAACTGGGTCACGGAAACGAATCATTAAATCCACCACTAACACACTGGCGGTTTCTTTTTGATGTAGGCTAAATGCGATTAGACGCTCCGCGGTTCCAGGGGGGCGGGCTTGGGTATAGGTGTTGCTGCGTTGTATGTACACTAGAGACAATAACGCAGCGATATCAACATGAGCAGTTCTAACTGGAGAGACGATGAAATCTGCGAGCTGCTGACCATCATGGGAGAGAAGGTGATGCAGTCGCATTTAACAAAGACGTTGAAGGTGGTGCGATCTACGAGAAAGACGCAGAAGAACGTTCTTTACGAGGCTTTTGTCTGGATAAAAAACAAGTGGTCAGCAATATAAAGAATATGTTGGCCTTTTTTGCACTTAGTTAATCGCATTTGTAGCCTACTCAGACATGAACTCATTCTTGCATTGGGGTGTCTTCATTCATAAAAAATTCAAAACATTCGGGAGTATGCAATTTGTTCTAAAGAGGTCTAGACTCCGTGCGCAGCCCCAGCTTCTCCCGTGAACCAAGAATGCCCGTGCCGTGACGAACGGGGGATTTTCGCCCCTCGGTTTTACACAGGCAATAAGGTGAATTTGCCGGGAGTGCCAAGCCGCGAACGAACCGGCTTGGCAGTGTAGAAAGGCCTAAGGAGTGATCGCTGAAAGATCCGTCCTATATATGCACCAAAACATTTTATAATGCAACAACATATTTAAAGAGCATCAAGCTATTCAAATTTCTATAATGCACAGATAATATAACAGTAAATTAGTCGGTCATTTGTATTAGGTTAAACAGGGATTTGATAACGTTTTTATTTAAGGACCACCCACAATTGGTCTGGCCCATCCACAACTGGAATCCTGACGCCGTGCCTTCTAACAACACTCTACAATGTTTTCTGTTTGTGATATCTGATGCTGATATCATTTGAAACTAGAAAATGTATTTCCTGCAGAAAATGCGGTGAGTGCTGTAGTGCAAAGGTTGAAAATATGTTTTAGTAAAGCCACATAGATGTAAAGAAATGTTAAAAGGTGTGTGTGTGTGTGTGTGTGTGTGTGTGTAGGCCAGGGACACAGCCACAGAAAATTCATCGGATTTCCTAACTGTGCATTTTTCCCCCTCAGTGGCAGGTTTCTTTCTGCAAGGAAGAGTATGCAGGCGATCACTCGAGTCACAGCACTTCTCCAGTGTGCCTTTTCAGCGTAACCAATCCCGCTCCACTTTCTCTCCATTTGTTTGGCATAACACCTTTTACTCTTATCTGATCTTGGATATGGCCCATCAGAACATTTCTGTGGGTCATTCTCAACCATGTACTGCCTCAATGAGTCCCCCATTTCCCGTGGTGAAGGCCATTCAGAAGTATCTTCTGAGTTGCCCCTTGCCCCAGCCCTCTCCTCTGCGCCTCTCTGTTTCTATTCCTCTTCATCGTCTTCTGGACCTCTCTATTCCTCTCCCTCATCTTCACCTCTCTGTTCCTCTCCCTCATCTTCACCTCTCTGTTCAACATACTCCTCAGTGGTGATTGACTCGCCTCTGCCTGCACTAATTTTCCCCAAAGGACACAGTGAATAGGTTGTTCAGCAGAAATTAAAACCATGGGCATTTAGGTTTTTATGGCCTCACTAATTTAATTATTCCTACCTGATGTCATCACTGGTCTACTCTATATATAGATTCCATCACCGACCTCATGTCTGTCTCCCTCACCCCTTGCCTGTGTTCTTCTCCACTAAGTCATATTGACAAACAAGCATGGCTTTGAATAAATTACACGTCTTGCTAATGCAATTTTTCAATATAATTAATATTTAGGAATTAATCACTTGGTATCAAGTGGCTGTTCCACTTCCAACTAACACTAGACCAACCTTTCGCCTTGCCCGGTCTGTCCAGATTATTTCTCTCTCTTCGTTTCTGCTTTCTCTCCATCCTCACACCTGAATGATATGAACTATGTGTTTACGAGGTTTCAAATATACAGCAGTCAAACTATATAAAAAAAACCTGATTTTTTTTAATTTTAAATGATATCCTTATTGGATACACACTATATGAACATGTTTGAAAAAAAAACGTTAAAAATTATATTCTTTTTAATTATTACACGGCTCTTCTCAATGCCGTGTAACGCTCCGTTCACTTGCATGGGCCTTCACAACTTCCGGCGGTGTCCTGTTCGCCCTGCCAGGGCTTTATTTCCCCGCGTTCTATACATTATCCCTTACCTATGTAGACTAATGGCCGCCACATTCGAATCATCATACTTTTAAGGACAGGAAAATTATATTATATATATAAAATTATATATACAACTTTATAACTCCGTTTTTACTGGGTCTATTTACATTAAACAAAGACTGGCATGGAGATTGAAGCAAAACAAAATAAACAGAAACAAGTTCCTTTGTTTTTCTTGTCATGATCTGTTATATTGTAGGCTCAATTCTGATCAGTACACAGTTGCAAGACAACAGTAACCTGTCGTTTTAGTAGTAGATTTAGCTAACCTGAATATTTACAAGCCTCTTCTTGATACACTGACATAAAAAGTATACTGTCTTTCAACCACTTTGAAAAGCTTTCTTTCATCCCTGCACACTCTTTCTGCTTCCCAATCTTTCTTTTTCGATTTTGTGACCCCGAGAGCTTTCTTCTCTGCCTCTCCATATTTAGGTACCGGTCATCAGATGACAATAACGATTCAAATGAAAAAACCCTAGCGCTCGCCTCCAGCGCAAGATCGAGGGGGCATACACCCGAGCGCCGTGTGGGGAGGAGGAGGAGGAGGGGGGAGGGAGGCGAAGGAGCGGGGGGGGGGCGCCTTATCCGTGACGTGCCTCTGTTATTGATCATCATATCACTTACACAAACGCTGTTAAATACAGAAAATGCTGACTCAAGTAATTTGACCTCCATTTCTTTGGCGCCCCCTCTAGTGGGGCGCCCCTATGCGCCGCATATAGTGCACACCCGATTTTTTCGCCACTGGTTAGCCGTGTCTATGGTCACGCATGCATGTTGGGGAAAGGAAATGCAGGAAATGCAGTTGAGTAAAAGTATACAATTCTCAGAAAATAATGGTACTCAAGTAAAGTACAGATACTCAAATAAAGTTACTTAAGTACAGTAACAAATTATTTGTACTTTGTTACTGTCTACCACTGAAAATGGGCAATGGACTGCATTTACACCGCGCTTTTCTAACCAGTGGCCATTCAAAGCGCTTTACAATACTGCCTCACATTCACCCAATCATGCAAACATTCACACACCGACGGCACAGTCAGCCATGCCAGGTGACAGCCAGCTCGTCAAGAGGATTAGTTAGGGTGAGGCGTTCAGGGACACCTCGACACTTGAGACTACCTTTATATGATAGTGTTAGCAGAGCTCTCAAGTTTTGAACTGAGTTCAGAGTGACAGGGCTCTGAAGTTTTGAACTGAGTTCAGAGTGAGATTTTGTCGGGGGGGGGGGGGGGTATATTAACATGTGACTGCATACAAGTGTAGAAACAACACTGCCTCAAAAGGCTATTGGCCTAAGCAACACCAGTAGAGCCATATACTTTTCCCTGAACTTTTAAAACTTGCAAACGTGCAAAAACATAAATTTATATTTATGTAGCACTCAGTCCAATGCTTAATATATATCTGTCACATTCAGTAGGCCAATTCTGTGGTAAAGTGTGTAAGGTATGACCAAGTGTTTCTTTCCGTTCAATAGATAGAACTTTATCAATCCCCTATAGGAGATATTTGTTAATTTGTTTGTCCCTATAAAACAATAATAGTAAAAAAATAAATGCAAAACATGACGGTAACTCTAAGGTTAAACTGTCTAATCTGAAGGCTAAACCTCTCCCCTATTCACAATGCAAAGCGAACAGAACTGAGTAGGGGAGGGTGTAGCCTAGCTCGTTTGTGAACGACCCAGAGAAATGCAACGCAAATTCAATGTGAACATGTATGAGGCTTTGTAATAAAATCCAGGATGATTTTGTCCCGAATTCCGACACATTTTTTTAAAAGTGTGTCAGAGGGCATGTCCGGGCAAAAGAGGACGTCTGGTTGCCCTACGTACGGGGAACCCATTTGATTCCTACCTGTTTCGCTGTTAAATAGCAGTGCAAATTGGTGGCCGCCAGGGATGGGCGTGAGGAATCGATTACTCGATTACTCGAGTACTGTTTGTGTGTGCATATGCACACACAAACAACGTTTTCTGAAGCAAATGTATCAATTTTCTGTGCGGCGCCACTAATGCATGCCGTGGGCACAAAGCAAATGAAATGTATCAAATTTCTGTGTGGCGCGTTCCGTGCCGTGTGCAGGCACGCCAGAATTCAAAAAGTTAAGAGATGGCGTTAAAGCAAAGTGCAGCGAAGAATTGAAATACTTTAAAGAAATAGCAGTTCATAAGGTGAAATGTAAAATATGCCAAGCGAAATCGAGCTACCAGAGTACTACAAGTACTATGCGGCAACACATGCTCCTGAAACACAACGGTGAGTTCGGGAAAGCAGACCCACAGCAACCAAGTGTGTCGGCTATTTTCACCGCCGCAAGATGCAGCTGTAATCCCGGCCGTGTAGAGAAGATCCCAACGCCGAGTATTTCCATAGTCCATTTGCTGCCGTTTTATTTGCAGCTTTAAATTATTAGCCTAACGCAAAAATTATTCGCGTTAGGCTACTTGTTTCATTTTTGTTTTTTTTAAACTGTTACAGGCCTTGGTTCGACGTGATTTAAATTCTGAGACGCACATTTATTTTTGTAAGGAAAATGTGTTTTGAACGTTTGCAAAAATAAATAACGAATACTCTAATAACCCTGACTGTTTTGATGGAGAATAAGCATTACATGTTTGGTTGGTAATATTGCCGTTCATCATTAGGCCTATTCCTGCTGCAGATGCGTTGCATTCTAACAATAGATTCGATTAAACGAGTACTCGATTGATCCTCGAGGAATTCCTTCGATCACTCGAGTTTGGAATTTACTACTCGTGCCCTTCCCTAGTGGCCGCTATCCTGGTTATTTTTCTGCGTGAGAAACACGAAATGTGGCGTGTGTTGTGCATGGGTTGAATTGCGTGTGTCTCACGCCGAATGCTTGAGACTTGACAGCCCCGTGTTAGTCACTGTGTAACACAATGCTACCACTGTAGCACGACGGTCACGGTACTTCCTGTCTGAGAGCCACTTCCTGTCCCCGGCCCCAGGCGGCGTTCCGCTCGGACATGGGCCCCCTGTTGGAGCAGGTGGGGGGGGGCAAGGAGTCGCTGAGCTTCATGAAGCGACGCATCCGCCGGCTGGCCCCCCAGTGGGCGTCGGCCGCCCGTCGCCTTGACGACCGCCTCCGCCACCTCGTGAGGGAGCAGAAAAGGGTGAGTGTCGATCCATTAACGCGTTCATCCATCCTTCTATTCAACAATCATTCAATCATTAATTTCTCTATCCTTCCATCCGTTCGTCCTCGTATCGATTCATCCCCCCATTTAATCATCCATCTATCGAACCAATCGTCCATCCATTGTTCTAACTAGCCATTCTCCCAGTTTTCATTCATTTATCTCCCGTTCTATCCTATGCCATCCCACACCTGTCACCTGTCACCTGAGTGACCACAGCAATACACCTTGTTCCCAGGAGGGGGGAGATGGGGGGAGGCAGAGGGGAGGTCGGGCGGGGATGGAGAGGAGGTGGGATGGAGAGGAGGTGGGGGGCGGGGGGGGGGGGGGGGGGAAGGGGATGAGGCAAGAGGAAGCCATCCAACAACCCTGCCTCGTCGTTCCGTCTCAGCTCCGTTCTCTCGCTCCGATGTTGCACATCAGACGAGCTCCTCGGTCCCTGAGGCGCTGTTGTTTTGTTGTTTGTTCCCCCTTTGGAGCCGTCTTCCAGAGCGGGAACAACACCAGTGGCTGCTCTCCGGCTCGGAGTTTGTAGTCTCTCAGTCCGTCCTCGGAGCAGCTCCCTCGGCGGGCGAGGACTCGAGTCAGGCAGGGGCCGCTGGATGGAAGTCGGCGCGCAGTCCTGAACTCTGCAGTGAGGCTGTTCGGTCGGCCCCTGAGGGGCCGCCAAGCCCGGGTCCACTCTGTGATGGGGGGGGGGGTTCTAACGCGGCCTCGGTACAGCGTTACAGCAGGCAGTGTCTTGTTTGGTTCCTCCCTGTGTGTTGCCTCAGCTGTACCAGCGACTGAAGTTTCCCCAGTCCAGAAATAATGTAAATCTGCGGTGTGTTACTCTGCCCGTCGGTGAGAAGGATTCCCGCAGGTATGTTTGTGTCTTTCACCGTCAGAAAGGACCCCCCCCCCCTCCAGGCTGACTCTGGACCCAAAGCACCCCTCCTCCCTAGTTGCTAGGGAGGAGCTGGAGGCAGTTGCTAGGGATGGGGGTGTCTTGCTTCCTCGACTGCCACGGTGACTAAAAGAATATGAGGCTGTTGTGGAGGACGGAGGGATAATGAATAGATGGAGCCGGGGAACAACAACATGCAACACTCAGGGATTTATTTCAAGTACAATCGCAGGCTTGAAAATATATTCTGTGTGTGTGTGTGTGTGTGTGTGTGTCTCTGCCTGCCTGTGTTGCTGTTGCCGTCTGTGTGTGTGTGTGTGTGTGTGTGTGTGTGTGTGTGTGTGTGTGTGTGTGTGTGTGTGTGTGTGTGTGTGTGTGTGTGTGTGTGTGTCTGTCTGTCTGTCTGCTTTGTCCAGTCGGTCAAATTGAGATCAAACTTGTGTATGTCGGTGCTTGTGTGCTTGTGTGTACGTGTGCTTGTGCCTGAGTGCGTGTGCTTGTGTGTGTGTGTGCGTTTGCTTCTGTGTGTGTGTGCTTGTGTGTGCACGTGTGTATGTGTGTGTGCTTGTGTGCCTGTGCTTGTGTGCGTGTAGGCTTGTGTGTGTGCGTGCTTGTGTGTGTGCGTGTTTGTGTGTGTGTGTGTGAGCTTGTGTGTGTGTGCCTGTGCTTGTGTGCGTCTGGGAGCAGGTCCATGCTAGGAGATAATGGAAGAAGAGGTAGAGGCAGCTATTATCTAGAGAGCATGTCTGCTATCGATTGGCCGCGGTGAACCATAACCACACACATTTACTGGGACATTTCCACACTGTCAGGGTGTGTGTGTGTGTGTGTGTGTGTGTGTGTGTGTGTGTGTGTGTGTGTGTGTGTGTGTGTGTGTGTGTGTGAGCCCTGCATTAACCTTGAAGTGTGTTTGTTCGTATGTGTGTTTGTGTTTGTCCCTTGTATATATGGTGAGTGCACATGGTTGTGTCTCTTCCAAATGTTTTTGTGTCTTTGTGTGTTTGTGTCTATTTCTGTCTATTTGTTGTGTGTGTGTCTTATGTTTGCATTTGTTTGTGTTTGCATTTGTTTGTTGCATATGTGTGCATGTGTGTGGTGTGAGTCTGCATGTATGTGTGTGCATGTGTGTGTTGCGATTCCTCCCAAACACCTCTCCCACCCCCCTTCACTACCAAACACTCTCCCTGTGGGACACAAGTGTCCGCATAACAGCCGACGTTTGAGACGACAGGGCTGCACTTTGTGTTGATGACAGAGCAGCGCGGGTACGATGGACGTGTGCGTGTGTCCCCGGTGTGTCATGGACAGGCAGCAGAGGGGTGTGTTAATCAAAGGGGGTGAGCGCTCAGAGCAGGTGACGTCTTCCCCTGCCAACACAGAGTGTGTGCCATTTGTGCGCTGATGTTGCGTCTGACAGCAATGGGTGCTGGTTTACTAACCGGTGCCTCCAGCACCCAACACAACTCTGAGCAGGTGTGTATGTGTGTGTCTGTGTGTGTATGTCTGTGTGTCTGTGTCTGTGTGTGTGTGTGTGTGTGTGTGTGTGTGTGTGTGTGTTATCTATCCCAGAGTACTCCCAATCACGTACGTGGCACGCACGTAGCACGTGCGCTATGCTACAAAAGTTATGCTACACACACACACATCACACACACATGCTACATGCTATGCTACCCATGCTTTGCCACAAATGCTCACTACACATGTGACGCTTTACACACTACACATGCTGGGTTAAACACAAGATTAGCTTGGCATGCTATGCTACTCTACACCGGCTGGGGGAGAGCATTGGGTTTCATCACCTCGAGCACCAGGTTTAGACACCAGAGGTGTAGGAGTGCATGTGGCTTTGTGCTGATTTGAATGTCGACAACACAGGAAGGGAAGCAGCCGATGCACCTGTTTACCTCAGTGTACGGCGGAGAGGTCGGGGAAACAGCAACAACAGTTATTATCTCACCCACACTGAGCTAATTAGACTGTATTTTAATACGATAGGAGCAGCATTGTTCTCTGGAGTTATTAAAAAACGTTTTCCCCCACACCCCCCGCCCCCTCAAGACGAAGGAGCGTGTGGAAAGCCTGAGTTGAGCCCGATCTGATTTCATTAGGCGTTCCCTCGGATCCCGTGTGGTGACGGCGGCGGCTATCTGGCGGCGGGCGGGATCTCACGCTGCGCTGCCTTTTAATTAGACCCTGGGCGTGCGAGGCAGGCATGTACCACCCTCCCGCCTCGTCCAGATCCGGCGCCGTCTGCCGCGTTGGTTTAAGGCGCTGTGAGATCCCGCTAATCTCCGCTAATGTGGTGAAAATAACGTCTGAGAAGTTTGTCTGATTCTGGGTTGAAATGTGGTGGGGGGCCGGGTGTGTGTGTGTGTGTGTGTGTGTGTGTGTGTGTGTGTGTGTGTGTGTGTGTGTGCATGAATGAGTTTACGTGCGTGTGCAGAAGTTTGAGAGTGTGTGTGCGTCTGTGTGTGTGTGTGCGTGTGTGTGTGTGTGTGTGTGTGTGTGTGTGTGTGTGTGTTTGTGTGTGTGTGCATGCATGAAAGGGTTTACTTGCGTCTGTGCATAAGCATGCTTGTGTAAGTATCAATGGGTTTATCTGTGTGTGTGTGTGTGTGTGTGTGTGTGTGTGTGTGTGTGTGTGTGTGTGTGTGTGTGTGTGTGTGTGTGTGTGTGTGTGTGTGTGTGTGTGTGTGTGGGTGGTGGAGGCGGGATATAAATGAGCGATTGTCCAGAAGTTTGGTGATGATGATGAAGATGAGAGGGATGAGGAGGAGGATTATGATGGGGGTTAATTGGGGGTAATGGCAGCTTCAGTTGACGCTGATTACCGAATCTCCTCACTGTTGTGAAACTTATGAATAGCTTTTTCTGCAACTCTTGGTCAAGTTTTATTTAGACTCAATTTATTCTCTCAGTCTGCCTCGTCTTTCTGCCTTTCCAAGTCTGTCGCTCTTGCTTGCTCTCCCTGCTTTTTTTTTCTCTCTCTCAATCTCTCTCTGTATCTCTCTGAATACTTCTCTCTCTCTCTCTCTCTCTCTCTCTCTCTCTCTCTCTCTCTCTCTCTCTCTCTCTCTCTCTCTCTCTCTCTCTCTCTCTCTCATGCCCCCTCTATGTCTCTCTCCCCAGGTGCTGGTCCACGTGGGCTTCCTGACGGAGGAGTCTGGGGACGTGTTCAGCCCCAAGGTGCTGAAGGGCGGTCCGCTGGGGGAGATGGTGCAGTGGGCCGACATCTTCTCCGCCCTCTACGTCCTGGGCCACGACCTCAAGATCTCCGTCTCCCTCAAAGAGCTGCAGGGGTACGTCCCACCACCCCCGGGTCTGGGCTCTTTCTCACTCTCACAAATAAATTTGAATTGGAAAGTGACATTTAAAATAAGTTGTGCATTATTAATCCCAGACAGGAAACTGTCAAAATACGTCCACAAATGAGGTGTAAGGGTGTGTGTGTATGTTTGTGTGTGTGTGTGTGTGTGTGTGTGTGTGTGTGCTTGCTGGGTTCTTTGAGAGATAGGACTCCCAACACACCACCGACTTTTTATATTGTTGTCGAAAAATAGTTTGTCTACGGGTGCATGTTAGTAGCGTAGGCCGAATGCTACGCTACATGAACAACAACACTGCAACGACTGCGCTCTGTTACATGTGTTAATAATTGATGAATTGATTGCATTTGTACAGTGCTTTTCTCGTTACTCAAAGCGCTTCACTGTGTGTGTGTGTGTGTGTGTGTGTGTGTGTGTGTGTGTGTGTGTGTGTGTGTGTGTGTGTGTGTGTGTGTGTGTGTGTGTGTGTGTGTGTGTGTGTGTGTGTGTGTGTGTGCACACATGCTACGCTCCATACAGAACATTAGGCATGCTACGCTATGCTAGGAACACAACCCTCTCCATGCTACGCCATGCTACGATACTACCCTCTCCATGCTAGGCTATGCTAGGGACGCTACCCTCTCCATGCTAGGCTGCTCCTCCAGTGGTCAGCCCCTCAGACAGCGTGCTTCGACCCAGGGCTGATGATGATCAGCAATTACGTTTTCACTGTGTTCCCCCGAGGGGCTGTCACAACACAGGCACGCACACACACACACACACACACACACACACACACACACACACACACACACACACACACACACACACACACACACACACGCACAAAAACATACACAAACAAACAAACAGAAACTTTAAACACGTGCGCACTAATAAACCTGGACAGGTGTTCATACATGCAAATACACAAACAAACAGTTCCTGAAGATCACACACAAATGAACACATAAGTCCACACAAAAACCCGCACGTGCACACAATCATGCACCCTAAAACACATACATACATACCTAAATACAGACACACACACACACACACATGGAAACCTTGGATACAAAACTTCCATTCGCAAACTTCCGAACCCAATTCGTCGGATTGATCTCTTCCTCTCTTCACACTCCGACTGGATTTGTCTATAAACCTTTCAATCCAAACAATCAAGTTCATCCGATTCTTCCGATATGAAACGTCTTCTGTCCTCAACATTCCAATTCGAAAATTCAAATCGGCAAACACTCCGACGTAAACACTCCAATTCTTCCTATCCAAACCCACAATTCCGACTGAACATTCTGAACACTCCGAACATTCCGAACCTCCGGAGTTTCTAGAAGGTTCTCCGCTAATTGGAGCGCTGAATGCTGGGCACGCCGCTGCATAAGACAGTGATCACCAGCGGGTTAAACCAGCTTTGTTTGGTTGTCTTCTAGGTATTTTCTCAATTAGTTTCCGCGTCAGTAGAGCCTGACAAACTTTCCAAGGAACTTGTGCCAAGGAAAGGTGGAAAAGAAATATTTTTGTTTTGTTCGATTTTATTAAGCGCTTTGAGAGGACGTCTGAGGGCAGCGGGCGGTCGCACACCGCGGCTGGCAGCTGACGTCTCCGTCCTCAGACTGACGAGGCAGGCTCACCCTCAGAGCTACACACGGTCCAATATACCGGCCCCCCTCCGGGGCACCTTAATACAGGCTTCTTGGAGCCCAGCGTGTGTGTGTGTGTGTGTGTGTGTGTGTGTGTGTGTGTGTGTGTGTGTGTGTGTGTGTGTGTGTGTGGTAGTTTCTGCACTCATACATATATATAAGTATATAAGTGCTTTTCTTTCCAGCTGTGTGTGTGTTTGTGTGTGTGTGCATGGTAGTGTGAAAGGTATTGTGTGTGTGTGTGTGTGTGTGTGTGTGTGTGTGTGTGTTTGTTTGTGTTCATGGTAGGGTGAATGGTAATGTGTGTGTGTTTGTATGTGTGTGTGTTTACTTATATATGAGTATATAACTGCATTTTTTTCAGAAGTGTGTGTGTTTATATAGGAGTGCAAGGTGTGTGTGTGTGTGTGTGTGTGTGTGTGTGTGTCTGTGTGTATGTGTGTGTGTGTCTATCCCACCTTCCCTCCTGGGTCTATGTTGTGGTTCTAGATGGTGTGTGTGCGGGGGAGGGGACACTATTAAAGCCTTATTGCTGCGACTTGGTGTGAAAATGAAATGTTTTGCCTCAGAGAAAATATAATGGAGTCAGGGAATTGAAGGCTCAGATTGGATCCATCAGATTCCCGGCTCATGCAGCTCCCGGCTCACAGGCAAATTGGCCTTGGGCGTCCAATCAGAGCGTCCGCTCAGAGTGGGCCGCGTAAGTGGCCGTTAAGATGTGAACACCCATGGATGTCTTCCAGGGTGCTGTTAATGAACACACAACATGGAGCTGCTGGCTCCTGGACGCACACGCAACCGCACGCACAAAATACACCCATGCTTCTATCACCAACACACACTTCTATCACACACACACAAGCGCACATACTGCTCTCTACAGATAGACCACACAAGGAAAGAAACACACATAAATCCTCCACAAACACACACACTCCCATTCTCTCTTCCTCTTTTATGTGTGTGTGTGTGTGTGTGTGTCATCGATCCCTGCAGGCTAAATCTATTAATGTAACCTGAACCTGTGTTTCATAAACAAGGCTCTCTCTCTCTCTCTCTCTCTCTCTCTCTCTCTCTCTCTCTCTCTCTCTCTCTCTCTCTCTCTCTCTCTCTCTCTCTCTCTCTCTCTCTCTCTCTCTCTCTCTCTCTCTCTCTCTCTATAGATTGATAGGGAGAGGGAGCTGAG
Source organism: Gadus macrocephalus (assembly GCF_031168955.1). NCBI lineage: Eukaryota > Metazoa > Chordata > Actinopteri > Gadiformes > Gadidae > Gadus > Gadus macrocephalus. The sequence continues at coordinate 19,246,870 of NC_082383.1, forward strand.
ATAGGAAATTAAATCAAGGGAGAGTCGAACAATGATATAATTAAAAAAGAGTAATCTCCACAAATGAAACAGCAACACAACCCTTGAATAGTAATTCAGATCTGAAAAGATGTGTTTTCGCAATGGAAACCCGATTTTCAAAAGGATTGATTAATGGTTCTTTGTTTGATAAGATAACAAGGCTTTTTTAAAGGTCGCTGTTGTATTCCTGTATACAAACATTTGGAGAGAGAGAGAGAAAGAGAGAGCGAGAGAGCGAGAGAGAGAGAGAGAGAGAGAGAGAGAGAGAGAGAGAGAGAGAGAGAGAGAGAGAGAGAGAGAGAGAGAGAGAGAGAGAGAGAGAGAGAGAGAGAGAGAGAGAGAGAGAGAGAGAGAGAGAGAGACCTCTCGAGATGGTTAAAGAGAGGCCCATTCCCAATGTCCGGACTCACAGACTCACAGACTTTGCTGCGCGTTCTCATTGGTACAATAACTAAAAAGGGCTGAACTTGCTAAAAGGGATTAAATTGTACGGTGAAAGTGTTACAGGGCGCCACCATGTTGGATTTCAACAATCAGCTACGTCACTGGCATGGTAACCTACTCCTACTCTGTGGCTCTAGCAGCTATAGCTGGTAATGAGTCAGGCTCTGAGGCTCGCTGAAATAGCTACGGAAAAGCAAACAACCAGGTCTACAGGAAGATCATCTTATTGCATTGCCCCTGGCTGCATTAATGAATTATATAGGGCCAGGGCAGCTGGGGTAATCATACATTTCCACAGGCTACATTTGAATAGGAAACCAGCCCTTAATACATGGCTGGCAGCCTTAAACTAACCCTCCAATGTCAATCAGCCCCTGTCATGTCAATCTCCACAAGCTAGCACTCCGACCTTAAAGTGTATAAACTATTACTCCGACGATATCACAGGTCTATGTTTCCAAGTTGCTAATTAAACCACGGCGGGTCTGTAAACAGAAGTTCCACAAATGTCCCTTTCTACTCACCCTGTTGTTCGCCGACTAGCCGATTGCTGATGCAGAGGGAGTTAAACTCAAAGAAGTAGCTTCATAGTTAGATGTATCTGTGCAATATCCATCTGTGCAATATCCATCTACATCCACCAGAAAGTAAACCTCCAACAATCACCTAAACGTGACACTTGTGAATCCGCCTCACATCTATGCTCATCCGCGGGTGTCCCATAAGTACATCTAACATGTCTTTCAGGTCCACCCGGAGCCGATTTTTTTGTGAAACCATGTCTTTAATAACCATGTTATTAGGCAGATAATAAACCATGTTCTTTAATAGGTCCATGGTCCCAGGGTGGTTTCAAATAAAACCGGACCTATGCGGTTTTTTTGTTAGGATTCGTGTGGACGCCTGAAGCGACGTTAGAGTTGCGTTGAAAGATACAGGTTTTTTTTGTATTATTTTTGCAGCTTTAAATACAGCCCCTTAGTCAATTTAATTACTAACTGTACATCAAAAAGTATTTCTACTCAATCTAAAAGGTTAAACAACTACTATCTCCTCCTCGACTTCAATGTTTTTATACAGCACGCAGGCTGGATACACGCAGGCTTGATGCGCTCCACTTATTTTTGTGGAGAACCAGCGACTTGAATATGTAGGTAGCCTACTACAGCGTATGTACAGCTCGTTGCGTTTCCGCAATGAGTCCGTCTTTACGGAGATATTCCTGAAACGCATCAAAGGATATCGGAGGGGGAATGATCGTTTTCGCGTTGCTATATGGGGCGCTCCAGTGTCTCCGCTCCGACGTCCCTTAGAGAGAGCATGGCCACCTCCAAAATATCTCTCTCGCCGTACAGCATCCGAAATGCCCTATGCATGGTTATGCAACCTAATCCCACCATTAGATGGTCGAGGTTGACCGGGACCTCTCAGCAGCAGACCGATTCAATGGCAGTGTCCGTGCTCCGGCAGCACCAACACGCACACCAGTCACACCCACACGATCCGAAGGTGGAGCTGGAGCCTGAAATTGATCCCTCTCCACCGGTTGGCAGTCGGACACTACAGGCATGTCCCGAACAGGCTCAAACGCGTAACCAGCCATATTAAAATCACTACTTTCCGGCGTGGAGTGTAGAAGACGTTCACGTGTCTGCAGCAACGACCTAGTCCTACCATGTCAATGAAGTCATCGGCGCTCTAAGACTAAAAAACGCACTTTCTTTTGTTGCTAAAAAAAGCTATCTATAGATTTTTTAAATATATTTTTCAGTGTAATTTTTTTTTAAATGGTCATAACTAACACGTTATTGATGTTGATTATTTCAGTTCAGTTAATCTTTAAGGCTTTAGGTACGACGGAGTATTAGGGCCACACATGAATAAAAATATTTATTTTTAGCCGTGACGAGATTAAAGTCGATTTATCGACTTTAAAGTCAACATGTCGACATTAAACTCAAAATGTCGAGAATAAAGTTGAAATGTCATGTCGACTTTAATCTCGACATGTCGAGATTAAACTCGAAATGTCGAGAATAAAGTTGAAATATTATGTCGACTATAATCTCGATTTGTCGCCTTTAAAGTCGACATCAAACTCGAAATGTCGAGAATACAGTTGAAATTAGTTGGGAGAGAATGCAACCACTCCACAGGGCCTGCACTGAATCCAATGGCTTGTGTAGATAATTTGGCAAAATTGTATTTCAGAATCGGGTTTAACAATAGAGAGATCCTCGCTGTTTTAGCGCAGAACCACAGTGTGGTGATTAGTGTAAGGACGCTGAAAAGGTTGTGCGGAAAACTTCGTCTGTTCAGGAGGAGGAATCATACAAACGAAGAAGAAGTGGCCGTGTTCATGCGAATTGAACTGGCTGGAAATGGGCAGACGCAAGGATACAGATAGTTGCACCTCTGTGCAATTACATAAAGGTTATGTTGTGTCGCAAAATACAGCAAGACAATAGATCAAGATGCTTGATCCTGAGGGTGTGGAGCGTGCCCGGCGTTTGAGGCGCAGGCAATATCACAGCAAAGGTCCGAATGCACTCTGGCATATGGATGGGTACGATAAACTAAAGCCATACGGCATTGCCATCAGTGGTTGAATTTACGGTTTTAGTCGCTATATTGTTTGGATGGAGGCCTACACCACATACAATGACCCCAGGGTTATTGCCGACTACTTCGTGTCATCCACTGCACGCTCGATATGATGTTTCAACTTTATTCGCGACATTTCGAATTTAAAGTCGACACGTCGAGATTAAAGTCGACATGATGTTTCAACTTTATTCTCGACATTTCGAGTTTAATGTCGACATGTTGACTTTACAGTCGACGTGTCGACTTTAATCTCGTCACGGCAAAAATAAAAAATAAATTAACGTGTGGCCCTAATACTCCGTCAAATTTAGGGCTGTCCCAATGTCGAATTCCAGAGGGCGTGAGCGTTTGACTTCACCTAAGGGAATTACCCACTGTTCAAAGTGTTGTGACGTTTACCGCAGAGACCATAGGGAAATCCATAAATTAGGAAGGTAAACAACAAGACGATGCTACTGTCAATGCGCGACCAGATGGGAATTTCTGCCTTTTTTTAGTGAGCCGGATCATTTGGATCAGCTCACCAACAAGAGCCGGCTCTTGTTGGTGAGCTCCCAAACAGCTCTTCATATTACTCGAGACCTCTCGAGATGGTTAAAGAGAGAGAGATGGTTACAGAGAGAGATATGGTTAAAGAGATGGCTAAAGAGATAGAGAGATGGTTAAAGAGATGGTTAGAGAGAGAGAGATTGATAGCAGCAGTAGTAGTAGTGGACAGGTGGATGGATGGATGGGCCGATAGACAGGTGAATAGCCAGATGATCGATTTCTTTATTTACTGGTCTTTTTGGCCTGCTCCCTCATCAATTGTTGATCACCTTGGAGACGGGGAAGGGGGGAAGAGGGAGGGGTGGCATTGACAGCTGTCACTTCTCCTCAGTGATTTATCCCCATCGCTGCTCAGAGCATCGCTGGTCATTAGCAGCTTCGAGAGGGAGAGGTGACAGAGAGAGTGAGAGAGAGTGAGGTGGACACAAAGGAGAAGAGGCTTGGTTCGATAACTGGGGGCTAAGATAGATGGGCTGTGAATTCAGGGATAAGATATGTTGACAACAGGGAACTATGCTAGAGAACTACGAGCTAAGCTAGTTGTGCTGTGAACTACGGGCTAAGCTAGAAGCGCTGTGAGCAGTGGCAGCTGGTGATAATTTCTTTTTGAATTTAATAGATTTGATTTCCTGTATTCTGGTGCATTTTCAGGATGGCCAATTGCACTACATTTTACCTATTACCTACTATTTATTCAGATTCATAGCCTACATCCTGACTTGCAGGGCCTGGACAAGCTTACACTGCATACAGACCGACTTTTTGGCCATTCCACCAGCAATTGCTATCCCATTGTTGTTATTCTGGTATTGAGACAAATCATGATCACTGTCCTATAGCGTCCATTTTTTGTGAGTCTCAATGTCTACTTTAAACGCAGTTAGACATATGGGACAATTGCTTAATTTTGTTTACATGCTACAGGCCGAAAGACTACATTTATATGTAACTTACTTGCTCCTTTTAAGTATAACATTGCTTGGGGAGTCCAATTCCTCCACTGAAATGGGTGGAAACTAAAGTGCTTGCAACTCTCGGCCAGTTAGCGATCTATCTCTTTCTACATGTATGTGTTGCGCGAATGCTGCTGAGGGAGGTAACCTACTTGATTGATTCGCTGAATTGTCCAATCCTATGGTGATAACAAAAAAGAAATGCAATACCATTGGACTGGGGCGCACATTGGTGCGACCCGAGGGCGAATTTTCTTACGGCAATGAAAAGCTGTCTCTGCTTGATAGACAGCAAAAAGTTAGCGAGCTTAATAGAATAGAATAGAATAGAATAGAATAGAATAGAATAGAATAATCTTTATTGTCATTGTACAAGACAACGACATTTTGTAAGGAGCAGTCCTCCTCCAGTTGCACAGTTCTATAAATAAAATCAATAAATAAATCAATAAATCAATCAGTATCAGCAATATATAAATATATATATATATATATATATATATATATATATATATACACACACATACACATACACAAACATACATACATATATATATACACACATAAATAAAACACGTGCAATAGTGCAATCATGTGTGTATGAGATGAGATGGGGAGTATCAGTGTGACAATAGAGTGGGAGTGGAGTTTAGCAGTGTCACAGCTCCATGATAGAAACTGTCCTGCAGTCTTACTGTACGTCCACACCAGGAGCGACCAAAGCGTCAAAGACGCTCTGGTCGCTCACAAAGTTTCGCTGCGAATTTTTCTGTTCGCTTTGGTCGCTCAAGTCGCTCATGACGTACAATTCAATTATGCAGACGCATTTAAAGGAACCGTATGCGTTTAGTAGGCCCTACAGACAGCCACATCAAATAGTGAACTCTCCCATACACCTTGGCCATATTGCCGAGACGGTTTTGCTTGTTCGATAAAGTGCTTCGACAACAAGTAGGACAGTGATTCCCCCCAATATAAAAAAAATCCTAAAATGTAGGCTAATTACAACCGAGAACAAAAAACCCTGCGTGCTGTAGGCCTAGTAGTTAAAATATGTTTCACTGATCTGGATCTGCAAATCATGATCTGCACTCATTCGTCGCATTCAAAACAAATAGACGTTGGGACACATGGCTAATTTGCATACGTGCACAGGACTGGTTGGCTCCGCAAGGCAAATAATGGAACATATCTATCTATCTATCTATCTATCTAGGCCTTTCTGTCCATCTATCTATCAACGCGTGTCTAGTTTTAATGTGATGTATTGTGTGTATTATCCAGTCAGACTTGTTCTGTGTGGTATTGTAGGCTACTGTCCTGTGTGGGACGAACCACCTAAATGGATTCCCGACGATTTGTGTCGTTTGGTATTAATAAAGACTTGACTATCTATCTATCTAGACTATTTAATTAAAAATTATTCACCTCAGGCTCCGTGAATAGTGGGGAATAGAGGGATAAAAGACAAGAGATATATCCCTTGTCATTTATCCCTCGTCTTGTCGATTAGTTTGTTTATGTGACGATTTCAAATACTATTTTGGTTTTGTTTAAAGCATGCTACACGCGATTGGTTGGTTAGATTGGTGGCATGCAGAGCAAATTATAATGATTCCCGCTTAAATACGAACGTTCTAGATGTAGCCTATAAATACTCCCGCTTATCATCACTTGATATCCAAACCACTATGGCGTTTCGATCTCTGAACTGAAAAAGGGTGGGTTCGTACAACACCGGGTGCCCAGTTACAGCCGCGATTATACTTCAGCCGACATTTTGTTCAGTGAGTGAATAAAGGTAGGTAGGAACCAAAGTGCCTGCCGATGTTCCCTGGGATCCACGCAAGCGAAGAGCGTCTACATTCCGATTGGCTGTCAGTGTTTGGCCGCTGAAGCGAATAATAGTCATTTGCATAAAGTTAAAAAGTTTTCAACTTCTTTTTGACGCTCTGGTCGCTCAACTTTGGCCGCTGGTAGCGTTGGTCGCTTTGGTCGCTTTGGTCGCTCTTGCCCATAGAAAGTGAATGACTTCCGGCGATTTGGTCGCTCAATTCGCTTCTGGTGTGGACGGACAGTTAGTCGTAGTGCGGGCGGGCAGTGTCCTGTATCGTCTTCCTGAGGGCATGAGAGTGAAGAGGCAGTGTCCAGGGTTTGTGCTGTCTCTGAGGATGCCCATAACCCTCCGAGTACAGCGGAGATGCATGAGTACCATGCGGTGATGCAGTATTTGAGAACTGACTCGATGGCTGACCTATAGAAGCTCACCAGCAGCTTTTGTGGGAGACATGCCCTCTTCAAGCACCTCAGGAAGTAAAGCCTTTGAAGTCCTTTCTTGGCCGTCGCGGTGGTGTTGACGGTCCAAGTCAGGTCATGGCTGATGTTGACCCCGAGGTACCTGATGTTCTGCACAACCTCCACTGTCTGGCCGTCGATGGTGATGGGGTGATGGACGAAGGGCTTCGTCTTCCTCCTGAAGTCCAGGATCATCTCCTTTGTTTTTGCTGCGTTGAGGATCAGGTTGTTCTCTCGGCTCCAGCTCACCAGGTTCTCTACCTCTGTCCTGTAGGCAGCCTCGTTGTTGCTTGAGATCCTGCCTACCACCATGGTGTCGTCTGCAAATTCAAACATGGTGTTGGCCTCGTGGGTGGGTTTGCAGTCGAGAGTGTAGAGGGAGAAGAGGGAGGGGCTCAACACACAACCCTGTGGTGCACCGATGTTCAGGGTGATGCTGGAGGAGACCTGTCTCCCCATTCGCACAGTCTGTGGTCGGCCGGTGAGGAAGTCCAGGACCCAGCTGCTCAGGTGTGTGTTGAGGCCCAGGTGGTCCAGCTTGGTGGCAAGTTTATGGGGGGGATGGTATTGAAGGCGGAGCTATAGTCTATGAATAGCATCCGCACATAACTGTCACGCTGGTCAAGGTGTGTCAGGGTAGAGTGGAGGGCTAGTGACACTGCGTCCTCCGTCGACCTGTTTGCCCTGTAGGCAAATTGATGGTTGTCTAAGGAGGGGGGGATGCTGTTCTTCAAGTGCCCCAGTACCAGATGTTCAAAGCACTTCATCACCACTGGTGTCAGCGCCACTGCCACACGCGTCAAGAGTCTGAGCTGTTGAAATGCTCCTCGATACGCTTCGTGTAGTGGTGCTTTGCTTCCCTGATGCCCTTCCTCAGAACGGACCTTGCTGTTCTGTAGGCCTCTGCATCACCTGAGTGGAAAGCTGCTTACATGACTTCATCGTGGCCAGCGCCCCTGACTTGGAGGAGGGCTTTATTTTGAATGACCAATAACTAGCCTAGCCCAAATCATTGACGTTCAGACGCATATAAATGGTTGCTGGCAGTGACAAGTACGGTCTATCACACAATTAGACGAGGATAAACGATATTTATTTTTGTTGATTTATTTCGTATTGCTAATGGTTGATTAATATTTGGCAGATATATTAAAGTGAATATTTCACAGAGAGGCGGCGCCCTAGCGCCCTCTATTGACCCAACGCCAATTGGCTGTGAGCTACGGGCTAGACTAGCAGCGCAGTGAACAACGGGCTAAGCTAGTTGTGCTGTGAACCACAGTTTAAGCTAACAGCTCTCTGAACTACGGGCTAAGCTAGTTGCGCTGTGAACTCAAAACTTCACTAGCACTGAGGACTGACTGCTAATACAGAAGAAACTGATAACTGAGGGCTATGCTATAAGCATTGACGACTGAGACGTATTCTTGTAGGGTTGACAGCTGAGAACAATGCTAGTCGCAGCTTCAACCGTGTGCTACGCCAGTAGCGCCGTCAGCAGATGGCTAAGTTAGCTGCGGTGACAACCCTGAACTATGCTGCTAGCGCTGTCGACAGATGGCTAAGCTAGCAGCAGCCAGCTGAGAACTGTTCAGTGGTCGCACCGCAGGGGCTACGGCTGTCAGTAAACTTTCAGCGCTTTTCTCCACTCCCTCCGCCCACGGAGAATAACACAGACTGGAGACAATGAGGGGCAACCAGGGACGGACAGGCAGTTCTTCTCACAGAGTCGGTGCTGTACTGAATGCCTGACATATTTACACTGGTATCAGGCAAGGCAAGGAAACTTTATATATATGGCACTTTTCATACCCGAGGCAGACTCAAAGTGCTTCACATTGAAACTAAGTCGTACATTAAAATATAATAATACAATTTCAGTAAAAGAAAACAAAGGCAAAGGTTAAAGAAATTGCAATGAGTTTAAGATTTAGCAGAAAGCTAAAGCATACATTAAAATTAAGTAATAAAATAAAACATATAAAGGTATGAAAGTCCAGCTGGCAGGCTGGAGGTTCATAGATTACAGCCATTGTTTAGTTGAAGACATTGGATATAGAATCGTTGGAATGAAGATTTATTCTCTTTGAGAGACTTCATACTCTTTGAAGAGTTTCCCGCAGTAGTTCAAAAAGTTATCTGTGGTTCTTACTTAGAATTCTATATTTTCTATTTGATGATACATGGACACTTGGAAGAGGTTTTATTTTCCTTTCTTGGTATTGTACATTTCCTGTTCACAGTCTTTGAAAACTTGTAAAGTTGCTCGAAGATTTCCTCCCGTTTAGTGGATTTGTCGTTCTCCATTCCCACGATGAGAATGTTCTGGAATTCAGTCGCTCAACGGACCGACTCTGTAGACCCGATCGGAGCCTCAGGTCTGACGTTTTATGTTGAAGAGGTTAATCTAATGATAATATTATGTGGGAATATTAGCACAGCTGTCCATTTGAATTCACTGGTGTCACTGCTGTGGGCTGGTGGTCTCCCCTCCCCCCCCCCCCCCCTTTCATACACACATTCACACATTCATGCTCGCATTCACACACCAACAGATTGCCAGGATTTCGGTAGGTGTAGGTGTTCATTGTTTTGCTCTGAGAGATGGGTTGTGGAGGGGGAGGGAGAGAGACCACAAGGGGGGAGAGGGAGAGAGAGAGAGACCGGGGAGAGGGAGAGAGAGACTGGGGAGAAGGAGAGAGAGACTGGGGAGAAGAGAGAGAGACTGGGGAGAAGGAGAGGGAGAGAGAGACTGGGGAGAGGGAGAGAGAGACTGGGGAGAAGGAGAGAGAGACTGGGGAGAAGGAGAGAGAAACTGGGGAGAGGAGAGAGAGACTGGGGAGAGGGAGACTGAGGGAGAGGGAGAGAGAGACTGGGGAGAGGAGAGAGAGACTGGGGAGAGGGAGAGAGAGAGACCGCGGGAGAGGGAGAGAGAGACTGGGGACAGGAGGGAGAGAGAGAGGAGAAGAGAGGGACCGCGGGAGAGGGAGAGAGAGACTGGGGAAAGGGAGAGAGAGACCGCGGGAGAGAGAGAGAGAGACCGGGGGTTCGGGGGGTGGGGGTGAGTCCCTTTAAGCATATTCACTTTGTAGCTTATGGTCGATTAAAAATGCATCTCCACCTGTGCTTCTGCTGTGCAACATGTTTTTACCGGCTCACAGCAGGGGGACCTATCGGTCACAGGTCATAAATACATCATGTGTTCTCCACACGATCGGGTTGCCATAGAGACTGGTACGTCAGTTTGAAGAGCGGTTGGTCCGGTGATCCATCGTTAAACGTTGCCTGATTATTGCCGCTTATTGTAGACTAATTATAGCATTGATTACGAACTATAAAGTCTTTCGTTTAACCAAGATGAGAGCTGACCGCTTGAAGCCGTTTTCTGTTGGTTTTCTGTCTTGGCTTAGTAAAAATGAGTCATGGAGCTCTCAAAGTCATTCGCTGTTTACTATTTATTCAGTTGGCAGATGCTGATCCAAAACCACTACACATGAAGACGTTCATGTCTGCACATTAGACCAAAAATCCTCCAGGTAGGCTGGAGACGTTGGGCATCGAACCCAGTACCTGTCAGAGGGTCTGTGTCTGGATGCTTCCGCTCCTGTCGGTAGGTAGCGTGTACTGTCGGTATGGAGCATACATATGCCATCTATCGTAAACGGCGCCGTTGCTCGTGTTCCGTAGCAGACGGTTTAGGCCCTATAGGTTCAGGGTATATCGAGCCCCTTTCAGGCGGAGTTCCGGTAAATTAGCAGGTGAACCTTTCAGGAGCGGCCTGTTCACTCATGCAGCTACGTACTGGAAGATTGAGCCATCACGCATGGCTGAGCGATGCCGGAATAGACACAGACACACCCTAACACGGCCGTACCCGCAGGGATATGCAAATATTGGGAGGTCTTAAGCAGGGAAATGACCGTTGCAGATTTCCCGGAATATCCATCCCTGTTCCTGTAATGGGGCTGGAGGTTGGACCCAAGAACAGCACAGACCCGAGACCAGCGTTGGAACACAGTTCAACAGTTTTATTGTCCAAAACGGGAATCCAAGCTTACTGGAGACAGACAAGGGGCGAGCAGGCAGAAGGGACAGGGACAGAAGGCTGTTCAGGTTACCAGGGCAGGAACGACGAAGACGGGTCAGTGACAAGCAGGGTCGACGCCAAGGAAGCGATCCGGGAAATAGAACTAGAGAGCTTTGCATGCTGCTAAAACAATCTGGCAGAGACTGAGGAGAAGGAGTGGGTTTAAATCAGGTGAGGGAACACAGGTGAAGGTGGTTGCACTGATGAGGTGGGCGTGGCAGGCAGGTGATCCGGAAAAGTACTGGCAGGGCTGAGAGTGGGATGGAAAGCCAGGAGTGGATCATGACAGTACAGAGCTGGCAGTAGGACGGAAAGCCAGGAACGGATCAGGACAGTTCCCATTCACACATGACCCCATACGGGGTACATACATTTACTGGGACTGCATGTCTGAAAGGGGTTTAGGACAGCATGACTGGCTTACTGCACTGTGGTTAAACAATGTTGTCCTAGAATTCAGTTATTGGGCTGGGAATAATGTTTTGTATGGAATACATTTGAAAACACACATTCATAATTTATTTGCTTGTATGAAAACCAATTCTGCTAGTTTGTAACAAAGTCAATACACCCTTCAAAACAACCACAAGATTGAAAAGACCTGCAACATGATGAATTGCACTGTGTGTTACATGACGTAAACACACACACACACATACAAACACACAATCAGCACCAGTCTTGCATGTGTTATTCTCAGAGATTGGTGGTACAGTCAATAACGCACAGGCTTGCAAATCAGTCTCAGTTTGTAAGCAGCGAGCCTTGAAATTAATTCAGACGCGTTGGTTTTTAGAGGCTTCTCTGCAACACTCCTCCTCTCCTCCTCGTTTATGGAGAGTCAAGGTCAGGGGCCGGCACAAGTTACATCGTGGGAGCCGAGAACTTTAGGGGTCGTAAAGCTTCTTTACTACAGTTATATTATTTTGTGTCTGTTTTATTTTCACTTTAAAAGTGAAGTATTGTCTGTTACCGGGGTCAGGCTTAAACATCTTAAAACCGACAACAAATCAAATATCTGCTGATCTTCTTTGTGTGTGTGTGTCTGTGTGTGTCTGTGTGTGTGTGTGTGTGTGTGTGTGTGTGTGTGTGTGTGTGTGTGTGTGTGTGTGTGTGTGTGTGTGTGTGTGTGTGTGTGTGTGTGTGTGTGTAACATAGGAATGTTTGCTGAATGAATGAGTAATGTGTTTGTTTGTGCGTGCATGTGGATCTCTGTGCTCTACTGTGTGTGTGTGTGTGTGTGTGTGTGTGTGTGTGTGTGTGTGTGTGTGTGTGTGTGTGTGTGTGTGTGTGTAGGCAACAGTGTGTTGAACAGTGTGTTGGACAGTGTGTTCAACAGTGTGTGCGACAGTGTGTGCGTCCAGTGTGTGCGTCCTGTGTAAGAGTTCATGTAGAATGATTAGAATGTTTGAATGTGTTTTGACAGGGACGTATTGATTTGTGGGACAAACTTACGTGTGTGTAGTATCTTTGTGTGTGTGAGATGGAGGGACGGAGATGAAGGGTGGAGGTAGGGAGGAATAGAAGAAGTGAGGGATAGATTTAGAGAGTGATGGAGGGAGAGGGAGGGAGAGATGGAGGGAGAGGGAGGGAGAGAAGGAAGGAGTGAGGAATAATCTGAGAGGGATAGAGGGAGCGAGTTACGGAGATATGGTGTGAGATAGTGATGGAGAGAGAGCAAGAGGCAGAGGGGGACAAACCTTTAGGCTACTGAGATGGGAGGGGATGAAGGGTTGTCAGTTCATATCTTAAACAGATCTCCCATCCCTCCTCTCTTCCTCTCCTCCTCCTCTCCTCCGCAACTTCCATCAGCACCTGTCTCCTCCTCTCCTACTCTCCACCAATCACCACCTCCCTCCTCTCCTCCACTCCTCCTGTCACTTCCTGTCTCCTCCTCCACTCCTGCCATCACTTCCTCTCCCCTCCTCCTCCCCTCTTCCCATCACTCCCTGCCTCCCCCTCAACTTGTCCTCCTCTCATCATCCTCCCATCACCAGCTGCCTCCTCCTAACGTCCTCCCAAACCTTCACACCACCCCTCCATCTAGTGGGTTCTCTACTCAATTCAACAAAGAGGAGAGCTCTACCGTATCCCATTGGTCAGTTGAGGAAGGGAGTGAGGGAGGGAGGGAGGGAGGGAGAGAGAGAGAGATGGGGAGAGAGAGATGAAGAGAGTGATGGATGGAGAGGTGGAGGTAGGGAGGGAGATGGAGGGAGAGAGAGAGAGAAGGAGCTGTGAAGGGGCTGATGGAGGTGGTGATGGATGAAGAGATGAGGATGAATGATGAATTAGTGGTCCGGCTCATTTGGATACGTGATGATGTGGACCGTACCTGGGCTGAGAGTGTGCTGATCTTATTGTGTAGTGTGTAGTGGGTAACGTATAGTGTATAGTGTGTAGTGTGTAGTGTAGTGATCTTGGGAAAGATGTCGTATTTGACGGACAGGTTTAAAGGGCTGACGGGTTTCTGATGCAGTGTGTCTCAGTGGCCGAGTGGGAAATAAGAGAATAGCTCATAAACTGGTCCAGTCTGGGAAACACTGAATCTCCAACCGGGGCCTCTGATTGGCTGGTTCTTTCTCCGACATCTTCAGCCTCAGCAGCTGGTTGAGCTCATAGAGCAGATGACGCTGAAGAGAGCTGTCACACACACACGCACACGCACACGCACACGCACACGCACACACAAACACTCTCTCACTCAAGGAAAACACATCCATCGAAGGTTTACATGCATGGAACACACACACAAACATACACATACACAAACACACACACACACACACACACACACACACACACACACACACACACACACACACACACACACACACACACACACACACACACACACCCCTACACCTGCAGGCCTACACACAGGCATACACATACATTAAGACTCTCTCTCTCTCTCTCTCTCTCTCTCTCTCTCTCTCTCTCTCTCTCTCTCTCTCTCTAATCCCTTGTCTAATTAGGGCACCGTTAGCCCGACATCACCAGGCCAGGTCACCAATGAGTATCAGTCCTGTTCGTCTTCATTCGATTAAGATACCTGAGTGAAAGGCCGCTGGAGGTGATATGGGGGGGGGGGGGGGGGCATATGCCAGCGCGAAACATGAAATGAGCTCGCAGATTCCTCTGGGTCCCCAAGATTGGTCACCATGGCGACGGAACCGGATCAAAGCAAAGTGGACATCAGGCATTCCTCCCCCCAGCCCCAACTTCCTCTCTCCCCCCTGGAGGAGAAGGCGGGGAGGAGGTGGAGGAGGTGGAGGAGGTGGAGGAGGTGGAGGAGGTGGAGGAGGTGGAGGAGGTCCCGTTGCGTTTCTTCCCCGTACCAGAGTGGAGATGTGGTACTCCCTGGGTGTGTCCTCAGGGGGGAGACCAACGGACCCTCTCTGCCCCCTGGCTCTCCTTTGGGGGGGGGGGGGGGACGCACCAGACACATAGACCGAGTGGCTGAGGGAAAGGTATTCTATGAGAGGGGGGAGGGAGGGAGGGAGGGAGGGAGAGACAGAGAGAGAGAGAGAGAGAGAGGGGGTGGGAGGGAGAGATGGATGGAGTTAGGGAGAGAGGGAGGAAGATGGAAGGAGATAGAGAGAGAGGGCGGGAGATAGGGGAAGAGTTTGGGAGAGGGAGGGAGAGAAAGAGGGAGAGAGATGGAGGGAGAGGGAGAGGGGGAGAGGGAAGGAGATTGGGGGAGAAAGAGGGAGGGGGATGGAGGGAGATAGGGGAGAGGGAGGAAGGGAGATGGGGGTAGAGGGAGTGAGGGAGAAGGGGAGAGTGAGGGGGGGAGGTAGGGAGGGAGATAGGGAGGGACGGAGATAGAGGGAGAGGGCGCTCAGCCATGCACACGGCGGCGGAACAGTGTCGTTATCTCCGTGCCCACATGGACGATAGCGGGTCGGTGACAGACAGGAGGAGGGCTGTCTGGACCTCTGTTCTCCTCTCCTCCGCCGTGTGATGTCCCTCGTCCCCCAGACAACACACCCTGAGGGTCTCCGAGCGGAGACGGGGACTGATGGCCGAACGTTCCCCCCCAGAGGTCATGGTGCTCCCCGTTCTATAGGTCTGGCTCCAGAGAACGTCCTCTTGTCTTAGGGTGGAGCTCACAGCGTGTGTGTTTATTTGTGTGTGTGTGTGTGAGTGTGTGTGTATTTGTGTGTTTTCGAATGCATTTGAGTGGGTGTTTGTGTATGTGTTTATGTATGTGTGTTTGTGTGTGCGTGAGTGTATGTGTGTGTGAGTGTGCGTGTATGTGTAAGTGTGTGGGTTTATGTATGCGTGTGAGTGATTGTGGGTATGTGTATTTATTTGTCTCTGTGTGTGTATGTTTTGTATGCGTGTGAGTGTCTGTGTGTGTATGCGTGTGTTAATGTCTGTATGGGTATGGTTATGTGTGTGTGTTATGTATGCATATGTGTTACGGTCTGCGAAGCACTAGCGCACTCTCCTTCGTACTGTTTGTCAAAATATAACAACACTAAATGATATCAAGAGCTTTTACCTCGAGGAATCGACTGAAGGTTGGAGGAATAATTGCCGACTGTGTTTGGTTCTTTAAACAGTGTCAGGCTTGAGATGTCTCCCATCCAAGAATAAGAGGCCAGTTCTCCCTCTAGCAAACCTGCTCAGGGCTCTGACAGCTTCACAAAGATGTGATGGATCGACTTCAGGAACCGGTCATTTATGGTCATCTTCTACCCAGGACTTGGGCACACAGAAAAACGCACACATAAACGCACATTCGCACAAACACTCTCAGGCATACATAAACACATACTCGCACACACAAACACACACGCAGATATATTCAGCTGTCACATATCCAGCTGGATCTCTTGAGTACAGTAAGTGTGTGTGTGTGTGTGTGTGCGTGTGTGTGTGTTTCCACTGGGGTTTGTCCGGCTTTTTTGTCGATGTGGATCTGTGTTTCTGTGTATGTGGGCAGATCGTTTTCTTTGTGTCTGAATG
>NC_082383.1:19262899-19283496 GCF_031168955.1 Gadus macrocephalus
CCCGAAAAGAGTGCCTTGCTAGCACCTGCTCTTCCTCCTGCCGCTGCGCTAATTGCTTGCGAGACAGAGTGGAAGAGTGGAGCGAGAGGAGAGGAGTGGAGAGGAGAGAGGAGAGAGGAGAGAAAAGAGGAGGATAGGGGAGGCGGAGGAGGAGAGCGGAGAGAGAAAGAGAGGAGAGAAGAGGGAGGATGGAGGGGAGATAGGAGGAGGAAGGGGAGAGGCGCGGGGAGAGAGAGGAGAGGAGGTAGCTGATCCCAGCTCAAGACTTCAACACCTGGGGCCGGCTTGGCGCCCCCCCCCCCCCCCCCCCCCCCCCCCCGCCCCCCCCCCCCCCCCCCCCCCCCCCCCCCCCCTGCTCTGACGCTACAGGTACGGAGGGAGGATAGTGCTAATCTATCAGGCTGTTCTCAATCTGTCAGCGGGG
The DNA here is from genome assembly GCF_031168955.1 of Gadus macrocephalus. NCBI lineage: Eukaryota > Metazoa > Chordata > Actinopteri > Gadiformes > Gadidae > Gadus > Gadus macrocephalus. The sequence continues at coordinate 19,263,324 of NC_082383.1, forward strand.
AGCAGCTCTACGCAGCCGCTGGCCAGCGCTGTGTGTGGGTGCGGTGTGTGGGAGGGTGGGTGGGCGGTCGTGTGTGTGTGAGCACGATGTGTTGGTGTGGTGTGTGGTGTTTGTGTGCGATGTGTCTGTTTTTTGTGCAAGCGGAGTCCGTGCGTGCGTGTGTGTGTGTGTGTGTGTGTGTGTGTGTGTTGTAGTGCGCGCTCGGTGTGTGTGTGTGTGTGTGCGGGGGGCAAGGGGTTGCGTGCAGGGTGTGCTAATCCGAGGCTGTGTTTACTGCTGAGGGAGGAGGAAATGTTGTTGACGGAGAATAGATAAACAGTAGATCAACATATGGGAGGGGGAGGGAGGGGGGTGGGGGAGAGAGAGAGAGGGCGTGGGAAGAGGGAGATGGATGAGGAAGAGGGGGAGGGATGAGGGAGGGAGAAAGTTGACAGAGGAAGAAAGAGGAGAGAAGAAAAAGAAGAGGAGGGGAGATAAGGAAGAGATGATGAAGAAGGGGGAGGGGGATGTGAGGAGAGAGCAGAAAGATGGTGAGGGAATAATGTGAGGGAGATAAGGTAGAGATGGGGAGGGAAATATCAGGAAAAACAGAGAGAGAGATCGAGCGTTAATGTTGAGAGACAGAAAGAGAAAGGGTGGTAGAGAGAGAGGATGGAGAGAGAGAGATGGAGAAAAAAGATGTGATTAGGATTAGAAAGACAATAAAGTAGAAGAGAGAAAAAGCCAGAGAGAGAGAGAGAGGTAGAGACAGGGAGAGAGAGATGAAGAGAGAGAGACATAGAGGCAGAGACAGGGAGAGAGAGACGGAGACGTAACCGGACACAACTAGGTGAATGCGCAACGCGTCCACAGTTACCAACAAGACACGGACTGCAGTGTGAGCCGGAGAGGCCCTCTCCTCAACCACCCCCCCCCCCCCCCCCCCCCCCCCCCCAGTGCTCCTTGGAACCCTCGAAGATACTGGTTCTACAACGCTGCCCCCATCATGTCTACAGGGATCGCCCTCCAAGCCCCATTTCTCACGTGTCGAAGAGGGAGATCTTACCCTTGGTTTAGCGTGGTTTAAGGTCAGGGTTCGAGCTCTGGAGGTCCACTGCTGCGACATGTGGCTCAGGAGGTCAGAGCGGGGTGGCTGGTAACCAGAAGGTTGCTGGTTCGATCCCCGGCGTCTCCTATGGTGTCGAGATGTACCTGAGCAAGACACCTCACCCTTACTGCTGCCGACTCGCTGGCTGTTGCCTTGCTGGGTCGACCCCGCCGTCGGTGTGTGAAAGTGTGCATGAAGGGGTGAGGGTTAGGTAGAATTGGGAAGCGCTTTCATTGGCACTGGTTAGAAAAGCGCGGATCAGTACGTTCACCAGTACATTCACCATTGAACTGAATGTGGTCGAATACAGCAGAGCTTAGTGGATGCATGTTGACTCTTGGTGAATACTCGATGTGTACATAATGCAGACATTAATGATGCAGAGGCAGAGAGTTCTCACATGAACACATGTCGTCCTCCACCCCTCCTATTTACACAGTAAGCAGCTAATGAAGATCTGAAACACACCAGTCCAGCGCGGTGCGTTCCTGCTGGTTTATCTCTTATCGCTGCATTAGCATAAGCCCGGTGCGTCAGCACCGCCCCCCCCCCCACGGACCCACACGTCTGACTCCATCTCCTCCACCCTCCCTGTCTTCACCCCCCTCCTCTCAGCGTCCCTCCCTATCTCCCCTTTCTCCCCCACCCTCACTACCCCCCCACCTCCCTACTGTCTCCCCTCCACTCTCAACGTCACCTCCCCGTGAACCTCTCTCCTCCTTAACTCTCAGCTCCTCTGCCTTTATCTCCTCTCCCCCCTCTCCCTCTCTCCCTCACCCTCTCTCTCTCCCCCATCTCCCCTTCCTCCCCTTCATCTGTCACCCTCCTCCCTCCATAGCTCCCCTCTTTCTCCCCCTCCTCCCTCCCTATCTCCCTTCTCTCCCCCCTCCCTCCCCCTCTCTCAATCCCATCTCCCCTCCCTCCCCTCTCCCTCCCATCTCCCCTTCTTCCCCTCGATTGGTCCCCCTCCTCTCTCCCTATCCCCCCTCTCTTATCCCCCTCTCCCTCTCCCTCCCTCCCCCCCCCCCTCCCTGCCCATCTCCCCCTCTTCCCCTCCATCTATCCCCCTCCTCCCTCCCTATCTCCGCTCTCCCCCCTCTCTCTCCACCTCTCTCTCCCTCCTCTCTCTCCCTCCTCTCTCCCCCCTCTCCCTCCCTCCCCCCTCGCTCCCATCTCCGCCTCTTCCCCTCCATCTATCCCCCTCCTCCCTCCCTCCCTCCCTATCTCCTCTCTCCCCCCTCTCTCTCCCTCCTCTCCCCCCTCTCCCTCCCCCCTCCCTCCTCCCTCCTCCCTCCTCCCGTGTTTGTATAAATGTGACGGTCCCCCAGAACTCACCTTACAGTGTGATGACGGCTGATGAGACGGCTGATGAGTCCCGATCCATTCCAATAAGCTGGAGCGCGTGGAGCCACCAGGGGGAACACCAGGAACACCATCAGGAACACCATCAGGGAGAACACCACCAGGAACACCACCAGGGGAACACCAGGAACACCACCAGGGGAACACCAGGAACACCACCAGGGAGAACACCACCAGGAACACAACCAGGAGGAACACCACCAGGGGGAATACCATCAGGAACACCACCAGGGGGAACACCAGGAACACCATCAGGAACACCATCAGGGAGAAAACCATCAGGAACACCACCAGGAGGAACACCACCATCAGGGGGAACACCATCAGGAACACCATCAGGAACACCACCAGGAACACCATCGGACGGTTCCCTCGCTGCCTGTTGAACATCTCTCAGCTTCTTGACGCAGGCAGCGGAGCCGGACGGACCCACAATGCATTTCCAGAGCGCCCGATGCAGAGTGAATGAGATCCGTCGCCGGGCGCGTGCAGTGTGACCGCGGCGCCAGTGGCGGGGCGGTAGGGGGGAGGCGGTCAGGGGGAACACACAGCGGCCACCGGGAGGAGAACCATTCATCACTCTGAGTACGCCCCACTGCTCCTCCTCCTACACCCCCGGGTAGACAAACAACCCTGGCCGCTGGCAGAGGAGGAGGAGGGTGGAGGAGGTGGAGGAGGAGGAGGAGGAGGAGGAGGTGGTGGAGGAGGAGGTGGGGGAGGAGGTGGTGGAGGAGGAGGAAGAGAAGGAGGAGGTGGAGGAGGAGGTGGAGGAGGAGGAGGTGGAGGGTGGAGGAGGTGGAGGAGGAGGAGGAGGAGGTGGAGGAGGTGGTGGAGGAGGAGGAAGAGAAGGAGGAGGTGGAGGGTGGAGGAGGAGGAGGAGGTGGAGGAGGTGGTGGAGGAGGTGGTGGAGGAGGTGGTGGAGGAGGAGGAGGTGGAGGGTGGAGGAGGAGGTGGAGGAGGAGGAGGAAGAGAAGGAGGAGGTGGAGGGTGGAGGAGGAGGTGGAGGAGGAGGAGGTGGAGAGTGGAGGAGGTGGTGGAGGAGGTGGAGGTGTTGGAGGGAGGAGGAGAAGGAGGTGGAGAAGGTGGAGTAGGTGGAGGAGGTGGAGGAGGTGGAGGTTGGAGGAGGAGGAGGAGGTGGAGGTGGGAGGAGGAGGTCGAGGAAGTGGTGGAGATGGTGGAGGGAGGAGAAGGAGGAGGAGGTGGTGGAGGAGGAGAAGGAGGTGGAGAAGGTGGAGTTGGTGGAGGAGGTTGGGGAGGAGGGGAAGAAGGAGGTGGGGGAGGAGGTTGAGGGGAGGGAGGAGGAGGAGGTGGTGTTTGAAGAGGAGGTGGTGTTGGCGGAGGTTGAGGTGAAGGTTGAGGTGGAGGTAGGGTAGCGGAGGTTGAGTGTGGAGGTGGAATGAGGTTGGGGGGTGATGGAGAGGATGGAGGTAGTAACGGAGGAGGTGGTGAAGAGATGGTGGGGTGACGGTGGTGATGGAGTTGGTGGTGGAGGTAGTTATGTAAAAGCTGGGTGGAGGTTTCGCCACTAATCCCCAACCTCCCCTCCCCTGGTCCTGATGCTGGCTCACTCAGAACCAAAGATGTACGGTGACAAGATACTTGAACACATAGGGCATCAAATACTTGAACACAGTGAATATTATAATCTACCTCGCTGTCTGTCTCCAGACGGACGGAGGAGACCACTTATCTTCCGCAACACTATCATCCAGAGAGCTCACAGTGAATTCAGATACAGCCAGGTCATCAATACTTCATGTATATAATTTATACATTGTGCTATTATTTATACATGTGTACTGCGTTATCAATCACATTTAAAAAGGAATCTAGGAAACAATGAATCTTTTGCATGATAATGCAAGCTTAAAAACACGAGAAAGACAACGATATTCTCCGCTTGATACTCTTGTCTATCATCTCTTTAAAACAGGTGTATTTAAAAGACCAACAGACTGTAGACCGGTATAATGGGAAAATGACTACCGGCAAATGTACTCTTTCAAATCCATTTAGAATCAACAGATGCCTTTAAATCTCAAGAGGTTTCTTGTCTGATGTCTCTACTATGTTTCCGTCGACTCCTGTCCTTCACTGTCTTGTTCAGACACGGCGAGGTTCACTCGCACTCTGAGTCAGTCTGCTGTACGTCCACACGCTACGAGGGCTGCAGTATTTATGAACGGGGTGAAACTCTGATCAGGAGCAGAGTCTCGGAGAGCTCGCTCAGAGAGAATTCCTGCTTCTTGTTCTCCCGTCCTGCAGAGAGCAGACCTTTTGTTCCTGCTGTCGGTGTGGTGCTTAGAGTGGTCAGGTGGTTGTGCGTTTGTCGGCAAGACCCCGACACACACTGATCCAAGCGTCAAGTATAAATGAAGTATTATGTATTAATATGAAGCATTAATAGCCTGTGTCTGAATTAACTGCAAGTGCTGGGGAGGAGAAATGGTCTCCTGCACCTGTATGGAGACACAGCGATGTAGATCATAATCTTCACTGGGTTTAAATATTTGATGCCCTGTCTGCATCCCACACTAAAACTTTTAGTTTTGAGTGCGTCAGCATCAGCATCAGGAGGAGGGTGGGGCAAGGTGCTAAACCTACACCATCGCCCCACCAACCCCATCACCACCTTCACACCCCATTACCCCTGGAGTAACCTTGGTTTAGTAAAGTGTCAGAGGGGCCGGACGCTGAAAGAGGGGGGGGGATCAGCAGGCAGTCCGAGCGCGTCCCGGTACAGACGGGACGGCAGACAGACCCCGTCTGCCATCAGCGGACCGGCCCCCTCATCCATCGCCGGGTTAACCCCCCGTGCGCTGGTCCCGTGGATGTAGTCGCCCCGCTGGGTTTAATGGGATTCATTCACTGGCTGTCGGCCGTGATGCATGGGCACACCGGGGCCCCGCCGCACGCCGCCGCGCTCCACACGCGCCGCGGTAATGACGGCTTGTTAAACGACGCTAATGAAAACGTCCGCGCTGACAAACGGGCCGCAGCCTCGCCGACGAGCCCTCCCTCTGCTGGAGTGATACGGGCCGGGTCGGGGCTGACTCACTCCTTCTTCTTCTTTTTCTTCTTCTTCTTCTTCTTCTTCTTCTTCTTCTTCTTCTTCTTCTTCTTCTTCTTCTTCTTCTTCTTCTTCTTCTTCTTCTTCTTCTTCTTCTTCTCCTCCTCCTCCTCCTCCTCCTCCTCCTCCTCCTCCTCCTTCTTCTTCTTCTTCTTCTTCTTCCTGTGGTTAGTGGTGGGCAAGAAGTTCCATGTTTGCTCGCCCCGTGTCCGCGGGCGAACCTGTGGGCTTTGTAGAAAGCCAGGCCTCCTCAACCCTACTCGCTTCGTTATGACATCTGAACCAGATACCAGCATGAGGCCAAAGCTCACCTAAAGACAGAGCTCTCCTTAAGGCTCACCTTAAGGCAGAGCTCACCTTAAGGGCCCACTAGTGGGGTTCAGAGGTATCTTCAATCTTATTCCAGCCGTGGGTTGCAGCGATACCAACCACAACAGAAGATAGAGCAATTCTTTAATCTTGACTTGCTGCAAACAGCACCACCAAACAGAAAGGTCAACCTCACCATAACAACGTCAGGTACAATATCACTTTATGAAGTTACGTTTACCTGGGCTTGTATGGGGATACATTGAGTCTGCGGTCGGTTGATTGTTGGTGGGCCCGCCCCTCTAAAGGTCGAACCATTCGGTGCTGATGAGGACATTGATCATGGTGTTATGGTGTCTCTCTCTGCCTCAGGTGGAGCCCTTCCTCCCCTTTGAGTTCTCCTGTGAGGGAATGCTGGAGAGACTGCACGCCTACATCCACAACCAGGTGGGTCTGTGTTTAGACCTAGGGGCCAGGGAATGGGTGGGTGTGTCTGTGTGTCTATGAGTGTGTGTGTGTTTGTGTGTTTCTAATCTGCCTTGAGTGAGGCTAGGCAAGCCAGAGAACATTGTGGTTGTTTATTAAAACCGCAGACAAAAATACAAAGAAAAGTAGTTACACGATACATTCATTGATCTATCTTTCTTGTCTGAGTCGAAAGCAGCGCCCTGAATGAAGAGAACGTTGTCCTTTATATTAGCTATCACGTAGACACCTTGAAGGTGAGCTAAACGGTTGACCTTTAAAGAAAAATAAAACTCTTTCAGCTGAATTACCGTTATGAATCGAGTCTGCGTTTTAGCTCAAACCTTAATGTGTCTGAACTGTTTCAGCCGGTCCAGCAGCGCCAGTGTGTTTGAGTGTGCCACTGGTAATGTGTGTGTGTGTGTGTGTGTGTGTGTGTGTGTGTGTGTGTGTGTGTGTGTGTGTGTGTGTGTGTGTGTGTGTGTGCGGCATGGTGCAAATTAGATTATCTGCGTTGAGGGGTTGGAGACATGGAGGAGAGGAGGAGTGGAGGAGTGGAGAGATGGAGAGATAGAGTACAGCTCTGGTTATTGCTTGTGGGGCGTGGAAGCAGCTTAATAAACAGGTTCCTGCACCTGGGGGGGGGGGGGGGGGGGCACAGATGAAATGATCAGCTCCTTATGAATAGGATCTGGACCCCCCCCGGTGTGTGTGTGTGTGCGTGCGTGCGTGCGTGCGTGCGTGCGTGCGTGCGTGCGTGCGTGCGTGCGTGCGTGCGTGCGTGCGTGCGTGCGTGCGTGCGTGCGTGCGTGCGTGCGTGCGCGCGTGTGTGCGCGTGTGTGTATGGGGCAGACCAGCGCTCTCTCAGGTCCTCATTCTGTCTCCTAATCTCACCCGGTCCCTCATGTCGTTTCCGTGGTGATGGACTCACTGGACGGTTCTGAATAACCCTAGTTATCTCTCTCTGTCAGCCAGGGTCTGGCTCATCTTCTGTACTGCAGACAGACAGACAGACAGACAGACAGACAGACAGACAGACAGACAGACAGACAGACAGACAGACAGACAGACAGACAGACAGACAGACAGACAGACAGACAGACAGACAGACAGACAGACAGACAGACAGACAGGGTGGTTCTGAAGCTGTGATGATCAGGGGGCCGTTGTTAGGATGTTTGATTCCTCCCCATGTCTACAGCCGCAGCTTTTCAATCAAGCTATTATACTTCCTTCTTATACTTTAATTCACTTTCCTCTTTCAAGTGATTAGGTGAAACTCTGAGAGGCCTGGGGTTTGAAGGCTGCTGTTCAACAACAATAATCTTTTATACGATGGATTAATAAAGTGCTTTAAGAAGCCCTCAGACACTTTTGAATGGCAGTTAAAGAAATTCAAAAACCAACCACATAAATAAGCTTTAGTCTCCTCCTCACAGGAGCTCTAACTTTATTAGCTGATTAAGTTAACACACCAGGAGTCAGTCTCAGAATGAATACTATACGATATATGTACTATGCTTTATTATACTAAAGATATTATCCTACATATACTTTTGCTAAACATGTATACTGTACCATACTATACCATATAAACTATACTACACATACTAAAGCTTACCATGCATACTGTACCATACTATACTGTACCATATCACACAATACTATACTATTATACACATAAAATATCAACCCTTTATACTATACCATATACAATACTACAAAAAGAACATCATATCATGTTATACTACACTACAGATGCTTTATCATACTATTCTACACTGTAATGCACATGCTATATCATACATACCAAGTACACCTCCCTATGCTCTGTCTGCTGACCACACCTTCTCTTCTCATGCAGGACTTCTGCTCTCCTGAGGCGCCCTTCCCCCCACCCAACACCTCCAGGCCTTCACCACCACCTTCATCATCATCATCATCATCATCATCATCAGCCGCATCAGCCGCATCAGCAGCATCAGCCGCATCAGCAGCAGGTGGAGGTGGGGGAGGTGGTGGAGGTGGAAGAGGTGGAGGAGTTGGAGGAGGAGCTGGTGGAGGTGGAAGAGATGGAGGAGTTGGAGGTGGGGGTGGAGGAGGTGGAGGTGGTAGAGGTGGAGGAGGAGGCGGAGGAGGTGGAGGAGGAGGTGGTGGAGGAGGGTTTCTGAGCCCGTTGGTCCGGGTGCAGAACTCCAGCCTGTTGGCGTGGAGCCCTACTGCCACCGTCACCACCGTCACCAACAGCACCACCTCCACCTCCGCCCCTCCCCGGTCATGGCCGCCGCTGAGCGCCCTGCGCGCGCTGGCGTCGCGGGGCGGCGAGTCCTGTGTGGACGCGTGCCGCGGCGCCGGGCTGGTCTGCGAGCCGGCCTTCTACCGCTTCATCAACAACCAGGATGCCTTCAGCAAGTAAGGAGAACGCTCACCACCACGCTACGCTACGCACGCAGGCACGGACGCACGCACGCCACGCACGGACACAGGCACGCTATGAACGCACGCCACGCACGGACACACGCTATGCACGCACGCACGCACGCACGCCACGCACGCACGCACACGCACGGTACGCACGCACGCTAGCGATGCGCGGTTGGCGGTTGCAGCCGCGTGCTCCGCAGCTAAACCGCAGATCGGATGACGTGACAAAAAATTATATTTTAATTAAATACGGGCGGCCAATCAAGTAAAAATATATAAATTCATTATTAAATACACAGACACACGCAAACACTCCCCAAAGGATTTTTTTTTTTTTGATTAAGTGACGATCCATTCCATGTCTTGCCTCGTTGCAGCGCCTTCCTTATAGGCAACTAAGCAAACATCTCGTAGATGAGACTGCGCCTGGGTTATTTTGTTTCGATATTAGTTATATTTTAAAACAGCACGACATTGTAGCCTACCACTCGTGGAATAAGGAATTTAAAAGAGATTATGGAGTGATTTGACTCAAAATTGACAATTGGCAAAGGCTGCTCGAGATGTTCAAAGCAAGTTCAACTTCTAGTTCAATAACCACCACAGCTAAGAAAGACAAATAATAAAGGCAAATGTTGGAAAACTTTGATTTGCAAGGCAAGCAGGCAAGTTTTTGGGTTGTTATACACATTAAAAAATGTGAACAATGCAAGTTGCACCGTCGTGCGGTGGACATGTAGCGAATTTTGGAATTAATAGGCTTGAGTCTGCGTTTCTTTAATAGCAAGGCTTTATTTTATTTGCAACAAATAAAATGCAATATACACACACACACACACACACATATACACACACACACACAATTCCCCCCCCAACACACACACACACACACACACACACACACACACACACACACACACACACACACACACACACACACACACACACACACACACACACACAGCAACGCGCACACACACGTAAACCCATTCATGCACACAAACACACCCACACCCACACACACAGACACACGTTGACTCATTGATGCGCAAACACACGCATGCTTGCAAGCACACACACCTCAGATCTCTCTAATACTAGACATGGTGAACAGTGTCTGTCACTTTTCACCTTTATCTCCCGGATAACTCATTTGCTGAGTCGTTTGGGTCCAAATTGGATTTAGTTATGTCAATAATAACCGTCACATCACTTTCATCTTGAATTATTTGGTTAGTGTTATTTTATTTAATACTTAATCTGGCCATGACAGATAAAGTCGCCGAGATGGGCGACATAACTGAATTATAGCTAAATAAAGTAGCTCTAATTGAAGTGTAAAACAATGAAGGGCTGACTGTAACTGTGCAAAGAAGTTGAGATAAAGAGTGTCAGGAGGAGAAGATAAATGGCTACTTCCATCTACCATCACTGCGCTTTTATTTTATAAACTCCCAGTGGGCCTCCACTTTTAAAAGAGCTGATCTTTCAAAAACATAAACCCACAATGTTCTGTCTCTCTCCCAGAAGTTTAGGTCACGGTTCGCTCTTACCTCTCTCCAACAACGCGGAGCTCTAACTTTATTGCCCTGTGACCCAATTTTTTGTGTCTGAAAATATTTGCGGCACAATATGTTGTGTGTCTAACCCTTCCGCACACGCTTTTAACGCAACCAACTTCTGTAACATCAATGTACTCGTGAACATACACGCATCCCAAACTCACCAGTCATTTGCTCATGGCTATGATTCGCACAACGTATGTAGTTTTGTGTCTACAGGGACTTCTATAAGATCTCTAAAACATTATAAATATTTTTTCAACCCATGCCAGAGCATCTAATATCCTCCCATGACCCAATATGCAAATCAGTCGACCCCTAGTGGAACCCCGACCCACTGGTTGTGCACCATTGCTCTGGAATACATTTAATGAGTCTGGTCAGCATTTCCAATCATCCCCCCGGCCCCCCACCTACAAGAACTCCTTCCTTCCCCACCGCTGTTCAAATATAATATCAACCAATCAAAGGAAACTCAATTCTGCACACTTTTTCTGCAAATGCCTGTCTTACCAAGATCCAGAAAAGTTCATCATTGTGCTTCCAGAAGGGGAGTTGCTCACATGAGTCACGTGTTAGTGAGACATGGTTCTGACCTCTCTTCTCCCATCTCCCTCACTCCTCTCCCCTCCCCTCTCCCTTCACTATCCTCTCTCCTCTCCCTTCCCCTCTCTCTTCTCCCCTCTCCCTTCTTCCTCCTCTCCCATCTCCCTTCTCCCCTCCTCTCCCATCTCCCTTCTCCCCTCCCCCCTCTCCTCTCCGCCTCCTCTATCCCCTCTCCCCTCTCCTCTCCCCTCTCCCCCCTCTTCCCCCTCTTCCCCCTCTCCCCCTCTCCCCCCCTCCCTTCCTCAGGTTGGACCTGGTGTGTGAGGCCATGGAGGTGGAGAGGAACCACCTGTTCCCGGCCTTCTCCTCAGAGAGCCATGAGTGCAGCCTGCAGACAGAGCCGCTCCTCTATAGCTGCTCCGGCGCCGCCGCCCAGTACCGCCGCCTCTGCCCATGTAGGGACTTCCGCCCGGGCCAGGTGGCGCTCTGCCGGGACTGCCTATGACCCCGGCGCCGCCCGGGGCCGGAGGGGCCGATTGGGAGGGGGGCCGGCCTGTGGGTCGCCCTGCTGGGAGGGGTCTGTCTCTGGATCAAGAGGACCAGGGGAGAGACATTTTAACTCCTGGTGGGAGGGGCCTGTGCCTTGCTGGGAGGGGTTTCTCTACTCCTAGTGGGAGGAGCTTCTCCACTATCTCTTGATGGGAGGTGCCTGTGCCTTGCTTGTAGGGGTTTCTGGACGATCTCTTGGTGGGAGGGGCCTGTGCCTTGCTGGGAGGAGCTTCTCAGCTATCTCTTGGTGGGAGGGGCCCGTGCCTTGCTTGGAGGGGCTTCTGGACTATCTCTTGGTGGGAGGGGCTTCTCGACTCCTGGTGGGAGGGGCTTACCTTCTATATCATGGTGGGAGGAGCCTGTCCAGCTCAATGTGGGAGGGGAGATGGAGAGGCCTCAGTATTCCTTGTGGGAGGGGCCTGTAATGTAGTGGGTGAGGCCTACCTACCTGGTGGGGGCTGTGGTCGGTGAGATCTTCCATGGGCCAGACAACACGCACACTCCTGAACTGAACTGAAACTACAAAATGGCCGCCGCCGTTACCGTGGCAACATGTCTCAGGGAAACGCATGAACACGCTCTCTCTCTTGTTTTGTGACGAGGCTGCTCTACTTGTGGTTGACACGTCTATATGTTCTGCACTGAATGACACTTGTGAAGTTTAACGACAAATTAAACTATGCCAAATGTATCGCAGAAGCTAAGCGTTAGAACGAGGAGAGGCCGGAGAGATCTTCTGCTCTGTCGTGGTCACTGGATGTCCGTTCCCGTCGCCGTGTCGTTTGGATATTTGTACTTGATGCACCCCAAGCCCGTATGTAGAGAGGTACTATTTTCTGCGTGCTGTAACCGGTATATTTGTAAATAAATTGTTGTTTTAATAAAAAGGCAAGAGTAAGACTAGCGGAGAAACCACCCTTTGTTTTTTTCCGGCATGTGGCTCAGGAGGTAGAGCGGGTTGGCTGGTAACCGGAAGGTTGCTAGTTCGATCCCCGGCCTCTCCGAGTGTCGAGGTGTCCAGAGCAAGGCACCTCGTACTGCTCTGAAGAGCTTGCTGTCACCTTGCATAGCTGACACAGCCTTTGGTGTGTGAATGTGTGAGGGATAGGCAGTATTATAGAGGGCTTGGAGTGGCCACTGGTTAGAAAAGCGCAGTGTGCAGTGCAGTCCATTTACTATCATCTCATGTCCTCGTTTGTTAATCCAGAAAAAGGCACGCTTTGTTTGTTGCTCATGAGGAAACATAAAGAGAGACTTTGAGAGTGAGCTGTGATGTGTCACAACATTACGACAACCATTGCCAGAATAGAAGAGATATCTCTGCTACAAGATATTATTTCTTGCCTATAGCAGAGTTTTGAAAATAAATGAGACGGATTAGGCCATCCAACCATGGATGGATTTATTGTCTAACCCCTAACTCAATGACCTGTCTCTGTGTTCACTTTCCAACCCCTACCTGCTTCTGAAAGACCTGGTTATATTAACTGCCCTACCTGCTCCTTACTGACCTATCTCTGTATTCACTGTCCAAACCCTACCTGCTCCTGAATGACCATCTATATTCGCTGTCCAACCCCTACCTTCTGCTTAATGACCTGCCCTGTATTCGCTGTCCAACCCCTAACTGCTGCTTAATGACCTGCCGTGTGCTCACTGTCCAACCCCTACCTGCTCCTCAATGACCCGTCTATATGCACTGTCCAACCCTACCTGCTGCTTAATGACCTGCCCTGTATTGACTGTCCAACCCCTACCTGCTCCTTAATGACCTGTCTCTATGTTCACTGTCTAGCCATTGAGGGATGAGGCCGTTAAGGAGTAGGTAGGGGTAAGCCCTATGGATACACAGTATAATAGGTACTCCTTAATGGCCTATCTCTGTGTTCGCTGTCTAACCCCTTCCTGCTCCTTAATGGCCTACTTTGAATGACTGGACCCCACCACCATCAGCAGTTCAACCTGACCCTCCCGTCATCTCCTCCGGTTCTGACTCTTTAGTGAAGGCATGCTGCTCTGGCTCTCTCCTCCCAGCAGGGAGCCCCACCCTCCTGCTGGGATAAGGGGGAGCAGGTGACAGACACATCGCTGGAGGTCTGCCCGCGGACGGCCAGGAGACGTAGAGACTGGGGCCTGCTGCGTCACGTCGCGGTCAGCGCCGCGTCGCCTGGTCGTTTTAAAGTGCTCCGCGGCACACTCATGAGACGTTTCCTGGATGTTGAGAACATTGTGCTAAGAATGGATAATGGTGGGTGAGGGATTATAATGGGAGTGTTTCCCAGTGCCATGCTGAGTTCTTGGCACCCTTCAGTGCCGCAACAACCAGAACCGAAAAAAGAAAAAATATAGATAAATGAATATTTATATATACAGTATAAATATATACAGTATATATATATATATTGCTATATATCAGACAATGTATTGATACTGGAATAGAACAGCGACCTTTGAAAAAGCCTTCAAACAAAGAAGCTTTAAACAATCCTTTTGTAAATCTGATTTGAATCGCGAAAACACATAGTTTCAGATCTGAATTACTATTCAAGGGTTGTATTGCTGATTCATTTGTGGAGATTATTATTTTATTATTGTATCATTGTTCGATTTTCCCTTGACCTCATTTCCTGTCTCAGCTCTCTCTCTCAGAGAGAGAGGGACAGAGAGAGAGAGGGTTTTGTTTTTGAAACTCATACAGCTAATCCTATAAGATAAGTGAAATATATATATATTTAACGTATTCTTATTTCTGTTCTACTGTGTACGATTCAAGCCTTAGTTGCATCTCAGATCCCAGATCTCACTCTGAGATTGAACTCCAGGTGAGGCTGTGATGAAAGGTGTGATGGTAGCAGCTCAGAAGTTGTGCCGTGTTCTTGAGGTAATACAGTGAGACCGGAGATCGATTGCGCTGGCATCTCCGTCTGCAGATATTAAAACACACTCTCCCTCTCAGCTGCACTCAGAAACAGCTCCTGATAGATTTCTGCACATGAAGATGAGAAAATTATGCGAGGCAGAGAAGCAGTTTGTTATGGGGTCGTGCGGCCGTGTTTAAAACCGCTTTCATACATCTTGTGAAATGTTTGAGTCCCATCTATTTGATGAAAATATATAAAACATAAATATGGTGCATACAAAGGTAAGGGTTTAGCTGTATGGATGCAGCCCTCCCTGCTTCTCCTTGTTTGGTAGATTCCTGTCACTCGATGTTCCAGACCGCCTCGTGCTGGGAGCTACCGTGTATTTTCCTGCCCCGCACCGGCGGCTAGCTTCTACATTCTCATTTTCACGTCATCAAAGCCCAAACAACAGACATTCCTCAATGCAGTACTCCTCTTTCTCCCCTGCCTCAAATCACGCTTATGATCAAATGAAACGCATTTATAGGATTATTCCGTTTTTTAGATAAAGCCATCCGGCGTCCCGCTGGGATCCCTGCTGGGTCTCATGCAGTTCACTTCAGGTCGCCCGGTTTGTGGCCCTGGTTGTTGGTTTACTTGTATCTCTGACTGTGCTTCCCAGGTCGGCTTAGCTCAGGAGGTAGAGTGGGTTGACTTATAACTGGAAGGTTGCGAGTACGATCCTCGGCTCCTCCTAGAGTGTTGAGGTAACCCTGAGCAAGACACCTAACCCTTACTGTTCCCAACGAGCTGGCTGTCACCTTGCATGGCTGACACCGCCGTCGCTGTGTGAGTCATTCTGTCCTAGAATTTTCTTAATGAGACGTTGTGTCAATGATAGATGAGACTTCTGAATACAAAAAGCACGTAATAGTTGGAGAAAAATGTACAGATTCAATATATGCATAAAGCAGTCTCCTCTCTGGCGGATTGAGCCCAGAACACAGTTCCTCACCTGTAGACGCAGTTTCACCCCCACCATTCAATGCAGTGGTCCACACATCATGAGGGAGACTTTGACGTCAAGGAGTTGTTATGGTATAGATAAGGAGGTCACTGCTTCCTTCTGACCGGTTCAGCCTAAGCAAAAGGTAGAAAGAAAAGGGTTAGGGTTGTGAAACCAGTGAACAGATGGGGAGGCTAGATAATACAACCCTAAGAAAAGAAAGCCTAAATTATTAAAACTAATCAACAGAAGGATTTCCCATCACAATTCCCCGCTATTGATTAACCCGTTTCCTGGCCTCCACCTGGCAAAACCAGTCCTTTCAGACTGGTGAAGATTTATTTCTCCACTGGTCCAATGCGATCGACAGAGTCAATTTTTCATCAAGAGAACCTTCCATTCCTCCAGTTGCTCTCAGAAAGCAAACTGTTGCGTGGGAAGTTTGCTGTAACGTGCCGACACGCGATTAATCATTCCAACCGGCAGGCCAGACCTGTGCTATTCTTAACTTCTGTCTTCCTCTAGTTTTTTATGATTTCCTGAATCAAACGACCCTTTTCAACCACACCGAGATGAAGAGGAAATACATTGCACCTCCTCCTCCTCCTCCAAGAACATCGTTCCCACCGCAGTGCCTTGAAGCGTGGCCTTGTGTGCCGATAGATTTTGTTTTGATTTGATTCATATCGCTGACATCGGTGACAGCAGCGGCAGTCTGTGAGTGGATCTTTTTTTAAACTAACTTTTCTCTGGAGGGAAGTAAGGTCAGCCTGCCCTACTCATTTCATTTTAGGATTTTTAGCTTTATGCATATAAAACATAAATACGGTGCACACAAAGCATCGTGTCGAGAAGGTAAAGCGGACCGATGTGGTTCCCCCGGCGGCTCCACGGTTGCCCCGGTGTTAATCACTACAGGTTCAGGGCTCCCAGCAGGGCAGGGGGTCGCTGCTCTCTGAGAAGACCCCTGCTCTGTGATCTGGGCAGACGATAACCGCAGACCCCAATGGCTCAAGGCCTCTGGCTTACAGCCGCAGGGCGGCTTATTCTGACAGACGCCATCTGTCTTATGAGGAAGGGGTGTGTGTGTGTGTGTGTGTGTGTGTGTGTGTGTGTGTGTGTGTGTGTGTGTAAGACCTCTTTTCATTGCGAGGGCGATGATTGATGATCATTGGAACCAGGGCCATGCCACACTTCACCTATGTGACTTTTATTGGGCTCCTCTGACACAGGACGCAGGGTGCTGGTGTTGAAGCCGGTTTATTGTGAAGTATGTACATGATGATACATGGCCTGGTGCTCCATGCTGCCATGCAGGAGATCTCTCCCTGAGTGTACAGTGATGGCTGCTTCAACCTGTGCACACTGATTACCCAGCCCCAGAGTCCAATCAGACTGGACCAGGCGGCTTCAACCAGCCATCGTCCACACACACTCTCATAATCAAATAGATACAAAGGTTAATACAATAACACTATTGTGTGTGTGTGTGTGTGTGTGTGTGTGTGTGCAAGGAGGTGTACATGTGTCAGTGTGTGTGTGTGTGTGTGTGTGTGTGTGTGTGTGTGTGTGTGTGTGTGTGTGTGTGTGTGTGTGTGTGTGTGTGTGTGTGTGAGTGTGAGTGCATGCGTGTGGGAATACATGTCAGTATGTGTGTGTGTGTGTGTGTGTGTGTGTGTGTGCGTGTGTGTGTGTGTGTGTGTGTGTGTTACCCGACTGGGATCGCTCTGCTCCTCCTCCTCATACTACTACCCAAGGCGGGTCGAGGAGGAGATACTCACGGTGACTACTCGTGCTCTCCTCACTCCACCGTCCTCCCAACTGTCCTAGCCCTGGTACCTCCTCGCTTCTCCTCTCTACTTCTCCCCGCCTCCCCTCCTCTCCTCTCCACTCCTCCCCTCCTCCTCTCATACCTCCTCTCCACTCCCCCCTCCATCTCTCTTATTCTCCTCTCTTCTCTCCTCTCCCGTCCTCCTCTCTCCTCCTCTCCTCTCCTCCTGGTTCTCCTCTTTATGTGTTCTGATCTCCTTTCTCCTCTCCGTTCCCCTCCTCTCTCCTCTCTTTCCACCTCTCTCCTTCAGACGAGACCAATTCAAGGGTCAGTAGTAAGTCAAGTAAGTACTGGTGAGAACGGAGTAGTAATGCAGTCCTAAGTAGATGTAAACATGTACTTTATAAGCAGAGAGTGAATAGTGAGTTAGCTCAGAGCC
Organism: Gadus macrocephalus; assembly: GCF_031168955.1. Classification (NCBI taxonomy): domain Eukaryota; kingdom Metazoa; phylum Chordata; class Actinopteri; order Gadiformes; family Gadidae; genus Gadus; species Gadus macrocephalus. The sequence continues at coordinate 19,280,757 of NC_082383.1, forward strand.
GTGAGCGCCAGAGAGAGAGGGAACAGAGGAGCCTCCCTCTCTAGTGGGCTGTGGTTCCCAGCGAGAGCAGAGATGAATGGCAGACACCAACAGCCGTGTGATTAAAACTGTCTGGGAAGAGGAAGACATGGCCCATGTTTTGGCTCCTGGGTTTTCTAGGATGAGAGGAGGAGGAAAGTAAAGAAAGCACAACACAGCTTTCTCAGGAACTGATAACGGGGGGAGGAAAATCTTCTCTGGGTTTTCTCAGAATTGCGTTAGTTTTATGAGAAATGTGCGGTTGAGGGACAAAGCAAAGATGAAACTCCTCAGTGATTTTCTCATTAAATACGGAGCATTGACTCAAAACCATCAAATAATAGCGAGGTTTTCATTTCTGACTCTTCTTCCGATGCGGTTCGTTTTTGGTGCTATTTGTGAAATCAATTCATGCAATTTTAAATAGCAAAGGTCTAAGCCTGCTCATGATAATTGATCTGGAGACAGACACATAGTTACTCTTGTGTGCTGGGCAGCTGAAACACCACCTTGCTCCAACTTGGGGGTTGGGGTCCATCTATCGACCTTACCCCATCAACACACATGCCCCATCATACAGGCTTCCGATAATATATAAATGGATTCTCCATCGGAGTAGCCTACTTTGCAGTGCTTGGCTGGTTTGAAGCCATCTTTACGAAAATGGGTTTCCAAAGCTTGAAACGCATTAGCCACATGTTTCAGCTATAATAATAACAGATATGTGTTGATAGGCCTGTGGCCCGCAGAACAATAAACGGCGTCATTTGTCTCTCAGAGACCCGGGCGTCTAACTGTGCTGCTGTGTTATTGTGGTGTTGGTTGTGCCTCGCTCTTTAACGGCAGTATTTTCCTTACCGTTCCTGCGAACAATACCTCAAGCCCAAAACAAATGAACAGCAGAAAATAACCTGTTAACCTCCACCTCCCCCACCACCACCCTCCACCTCCCCTTCTCCTCCACCTCCCTCACCTCCCCCACCACCTCCACCTCCTCCATCTCCCCCACCTTATTCCAGGAGCTCTACAGTTTGCCCAAGGAAACAGCTGTTTACACAGAGGAATATATAGTTCTCTCTCTCCTCGCTCGCTTCTCTCTCCCTCTCTCTCTCTCTCTCTCTCGCGCTCTCTGTCCCCCTCGCTGTCTTTCTCTCTCAATCTCACCCTCTATCTCCCTTCCTGTCCGTCTCTCTCTCTCACTCGCTGCCCCCACCCCCCCCTCTCTCTCTCTCAATTTCCCCATTCCTCTCCGTCTCTCTCTCTCTCTCTCTCTCTCTCTCTCTCTCTCTCTCTCTCTCTCTCTCTCTCTCTCTCTCTCTCTCTCTCTCTCTCTCTCTCTCTCTCTCTCACCCTCTCTCTCTCTCTCTCTCTCTCTCTCTCTCTCTCTCACCCTCTCTCCTCTCTCTCTCTCTCTCTCTCTCTCTCTCTCTCTCGTTCTCGTAGCTACCTCCAATCTGCCCGGGCCGCCGGGGGGGAGCAGCTGCTAAACGCCGGGCCGGGGTTGCTTTCCCCGGACGTTCGATCCCGCCCAATTTATTGGGTAAGGGGGATGGAGGGGGGTGACGGGGGGGGGGGGGGGGGGAGCGGCCAAATGTCATTGGCTGCCTCTTGGTGAGACGCCGTGGAAAAGCAAAGAGAGCGATCGCCCTACTGGCTTTAAGTAGACGAGCTGCTGCTACGAGTCATACTGCTACTGACAACACACACACACACACACACTCAAACATTCACACTCGCACACACACACACACACACACACACACACACACACACACACACACACACACACACACACACACACACACACAAAAACAGAAGCACGCACACTATCACAATCACAAACATATATTCACACACGCACACGCATAAACACACAAACACACACACACACAAACACTCACACCACACTCTCACACACACATGCGAACACAACCACAGACACACACAGACACACGCACACACACAGACACACACACAGCCCAAACCCCATGTGTCGCCCTGCTGTCAGCACAGCCGTAGATCGAGGAAAGGTCATTCAATTACCGGGATCGGACCGGGAGTAAACCTGGAGGGAGGGAGGGAGGGGGGGGAGGACCGGGTGTGTAAATCTGGAGAGAGGGAGGGAGGGGGGGGGGAGGGAGGGAGGGAGGGGAAGGGCTGGTTATTTAAACCTGGAGGAGGGAGGGGAGGGAGGGAGGGGAGGGAGGGAGGGAGGGAGGGAGGGGGGGAGAACCGGTGGGTTTAAACCTGGAGGCAGGGAGGGAGGGACGGAAGAGCCGGGTGGGTAAACCTTGACGGAGGGAGGGGGAGGAAGGGGGGAGGACCGGGAGAGTAAACCTGGAGGGATGGGGGGGGACTGCATGTGTAAACCTGGAGGGAGGTGGGGAGGGAGGGAGGGGGGAGGACCGGTGGTGTAAACCTGGAGGGAGGTGGGGAGGGAGGGAGGGGGGAGGACCGGGTGAGTAAACCTGGAGGGAGGTGGGAGGGAGGGAGGGGGAGGACCGGGGGAGTAAACCTGGAGGGAGGTGGGGAGGGAGGGAGGGGGGAGAACCGGGTGAGTAAAACCTGGAGGGAGGTGGGGGAGGGAGGGAGGCGGGGACGGACCGGGGGAGTAAACCTGGTCGGGCAACGGCGCCTAACGCACCACCACAGACTGAACGTACACTCACGCCCCTACGGGAGGGGAGAGAGAAGAGGGGAGGGAGGGGGAGGACCGGGTGTG
>NC_082383.1:19283596-19338392 GCF_031168955.1 Gadus macrocephalus
CCTGGAACTACTCCCATCAGATGGAGGGGGGGGGGGACTACGCTGTGAGTTAAATCATCAAGATGTTGTCAAAGATAAACATGTTTCAGTTTTCCTCACATTTCCTTCTCCTCCCTGCTCCTTAGCTCCCTCTCTCCCTTCTCCCTCCTACTCTTCTCTCCTCCTCCCCCACCTCCTCCACCTATTCCTAGGAGATGTAGAGTTTGCCAAAGGAAAAATATATAGCTCTCTCTCTCTCTCGCCCCCTTTTCTCTCCGTTTCTCCCTCTTCTCTCTCCTTTCTTGCTCTCTCTCTCTCTCCCTTCTCGCTCCTCCCATCCATCCTCCATCCTACTCCTTACCCCTCCTCCCTCCTTTGCCTCTCTCCTCTCCTCTCTCCCGAATCACTCCATCGAGGACAATCATGACCTTGATTCTTGTGCCTTTTGTTTATATTTGTATATATTGCTGTATGGCTTAGCACCTGTTAGCTGCCAGCTACATCTCAGTTGGGAGGCATGGGTGTGTGTGTGTGGGTGTGTGTGTGTGTGTGTGTGTGTGTGTGTGTGTGTGTGTGTGTGTGTGTGTGTGTGTGTGTGTGTGTGTGTGTGTGTGTGCTGTGCGTGTGTGTGTGTGTGTGTGTGTGTGTGTGTGTGTATGTGTGTGTGGCTAGCGCTCATAACTCAATCGGGCTGCATTACAAACTCTAATCCTAATTCCTATCGCTTCATGGATATACCTCCTATCCTAGGAGACAAGCCAATCCTAACCTTCCGACTTAATTTGAGGGTCAAGGACTAATCAGTATCTAAATAACTGTATGGTTAACGTATCCGGCAAAGGCAACTCTGGTTTGGGCTTTAAAATTTAAAATAAGATAAGATAATAAAAGACAATATCATACTTAGTTCATCCCGTGAAGTAAATTAGATCATTTGGTACAAAGGGGACGAGGAGAAGCACATCTGGACGTTTTTGAAGCACGGTTCGAGCTGGAACGACTATTGGTACGCAGTCCACCCATCACCAATTTCGAGGCGTAGCCATAGCTGCGATCTCACGCTCTGATCTCCGCTAATTCCTCTAATTTATCCCGTTTAGCGTCTTTCCTCCAGAGGCGCACGCATCTGGTAGCACATTAGCGCGGCTCATTAGGCTCTTGTTGCGTCTCACCCGAGACGTGAAACCCTGAGCGGGAAGACACGGCCTCCTACCTGCTCCTCCCAGGTTTTGCGGGGAGATTCAAGAGCCTCGCTTGAGTGACACCATCGGCATTGGTTTATAAACGAGTTCAATGCTCCGTGAGAATATCCGTTTTTGAGTGGACCGCAACTGCCTCTGTATGAGTCAATTTAGATTTTAAGGATGGCTCGCGGCTCATTTAATATCTTCCCTGATTTGTTGGGTGAATCCATCATGCGTGTCAAATGATAGGGATAACAGATGTTTTAATGAAGCCAGGAGGGACAGTAATGACGGTCCCTTAACTTGGCTGGGGAGCGTGTAGTTCCTCCGTGTCTCTGAAGGGGGCGATAGTGAGCTGTTTGTCGGGGGTTAGCGTGGGGACGCTTCAGCCTTGGATCCTTTCGTCAGTGAGATCCATAGAGACAAGCGGGTCTCCCCCATCACAGATTACTGCATGATGGAGATTATCCATCTCTCACTCCCCCCTCTCCCATCATTTTATCTCTCTCTCTCTCTCTCTCTCTCTCTCTCTCTCTCTCTCTCTCTCTCTCTCTCTCTCTCGCTTTCTCTATCACCCCCCATCCTCAATCTACCCCCCCTCCCCTCTCTCCCATCTCCCTCTCCCTTAATCTTTATCTCGCTCTATCTCCTCTCCATCTCTCAATCTATCCCCCCTCTCTCCATCTCCCCCACTTGCATCATCTTTCTCTCTCTCTCTCTCCCTACCATCTCTCATTCCCACCCCCCTCTCTTCCCCATTCTCTACCTCACCTCTCCCTCTCTCTCTCCCTCTCATCCTGTCAATTCATTTCTATGGTTTCATTAGCATGAGGAAACGGACACACACACACTGCCGAAGCACATAAAGTTAAATAAATCTATCCATCTCTTTCTCTCCCCCTCCCTCCCTCCCCTCCCTCCCCCTCACTCTCATCTCCTCTCCATCTCCCCTTTTCCCTCTCTCTCCCTCTAATTGCTTTCCCCCCACTGTTCCAAATTTCTCTCCCTCTCCTCTCTCTCCCCCTCTTTGTCTCCCTCCTCCTCTCCTCCTCTCCTCCTCTCCTCCTCTCCTCCTCTCCTCCTCTCCCAGTGTAAGTACCGCTAGCGAAAGCTTTGGTTCCGTCTCATTTGAATATGAATGCGGCAGCCGGACGACTCACCAGCGATGGATTCTGAGCAGATTGGGGCTGGAGGAGGGTCCCTCTGAGTGCCTGGCCACCCCCCCCCCCCCCCCCCCCCCCCCCAGCGATCTAATAATACTCCTTTAGTTTTGGGGTACATTCAGGTCATTAACAGGGAGGCTCTCGCTCTGCTACGGTCTAGCATGAGAGAGAGAGAGGGTGTCAGGAACGAGTCATGTTCTGCGTCATTAACTCGGTTTTCCACAGGAAACGTTTTTGCGTATCATTTGAGCCATTAGCCGCGTCGGCCCGGGGTTTGCGGTTCTCGATTGGTCCAACTTCGTCTGTGTCCAACTTGTTCACGTTTGTTGAGCAGAGCAGCAGGTGCACTCTGCTGCGGCAGGCCCACAGGGAGACTGAGGAGAGTGGAGATCCCACCCACAACCTTCCGGCAGGGAGTCCAACCATCCCTGTTGCTGCATTGACTTTGTGTGTGGGTGTGTGTATGTCGGTGTTTGTGCGTCGTATTTTTGTGGTAGTGTGTGTGTCTCTGTGTGTGTTCTGTGTGTGCATGTTTGCGTGTGTCTCTCTCTGTGTTTGTCTCGTGTGTGTGTGTGTGTGTGTGTATGTTTGTGTCGTGTGTGTGTAGTATAGTGTAGCCTGTGTGTGTGTGTGTGTGTGTACTAGGTGTGATCATTACTGAACCCTGAATCCATAGTTTGTACCGGTATCTATTGATGGTGGAGGGGTAAGAACATGAAGCAGGCCTCACCTCGAAAGCCCCGGTCCTCCCACCGTCCCGTCTGGTGTCTCTGCTCTCCCGTAGAACCATCCAGAGAGAACCAGCATGGATCTGTTTAGTTAGAAAATACACACAGAACAACAGGCCCAGGCGGAGCCTGAGGCAGGGGTGTCGTCATTGGAGACAGAAATACACAACGCATGTACACGCAGTATCAGGGGGTCACGGGGGTTCAGTTCAGATCGTATTTATAACTCTAAAATAATGACGAGGGTTGTTCCCTGGTGACCTCATAGCTGGCTGCGGCCATGGGCAGTATATACAGTATGGATGTATGCTATTTCTCTCTCTCTGTCCCAACTGGTCTGTCTTGGACACAGAGACAGACGCACACATATAGACACAAAAGCATCGATTATCTCTCATTTCTTTCTTTCTTCTTCTCTTTCTCTCTAATAATCGTACGCACAGGCTCGCACACACACACACACGCGCACACACGCACGCACGCGCACAAGCACACACGTATGCCCACACACACATACACATATGTGTGTATGTGGACGCTGCTGAGACGTTCCGCAGTCGCGCCCGGTGGAAATTGTCTCATTGATTAGAGTGGAACCTATCTGCTGCGGTGACCGCGGCCAAGACGTGCCGCAGCCGTAACGCTGCCGTAACGCGTGCGGTGGAATCGGGTGTGATTAGCCGTTACAAGCCGTTTTCACACTCAGACCTGGTGGTATACTATGTCACCTTTAAAGGTCCCATGCCGTGCCACCAGTGTTAATTTTGTCAGCTATTTTAGATTTAGTCTTATTCTTAGTCTTTAGATGAAAATGCTTATTAGATTTAGTCACATTTTAGTCATTGCTTTCCTTTGTAGTTTTAGTCCAGTTTTAGTCAACGAAAAATCCTTATAATTTTGTCAACTTTTAGTCAATTTTTTTTCTCTTTTTAAACTAGTTAAATTAGGCTAACCCCATATGGACACCTGCTAAGTTGTTCCACTCAAATAGAGTACTAAAGTGAAAATTCATGTTGTCCTGGCAACCGGATTTTCAGTTCCAAATAACCGAACGAGAGATGGCGTTCTGTTCTCCATTGCTTCCATGTGTTGTTTCTTTCAAAATTAAAATAAATCAATTTCAAGAGGTAAAAATCACTACCAATCGAAAGATGTCGAGGCGTTCATGTATTCCCCTGGGGTATTAAAAGGAAAAGTTTGTAAACGTTAGTTTAGTTTATTTTTTTTTTATATGAAGACAATCTATTCTCAATATTACTTACAATCATTGGTAAAGCAAACTCACAAATCAATTCGCAAAAAAATCGTTCCTTTTCTATAAAAGGTTTGTGTGGCATAGGATTTCCCCTTGTTAATTTAGTTTGCGTAGAACCGAAAATCGGTGGCTATGGAAACGTGACGTCACACTTTAGTACTCTTATCGGTTCAGCCTTCAAAACGATAGCTGGTTAATTGTGAAAAATGCATTAAACTGTAATCAGACAACGCGGTTATTTGCTATAAACCCTCGAGTATCTGTGGTATAAAGGCTAGGACGAATTTCGAATTATAAATATGTACAATGCATAACGTTAGCTCATAGCTGAGTGGACTATACCTCCCGTTGCCAAGTCGTAGCTAAGGTCCGTCCTATTTACTGGAGGAGTGAACAGTTGCATAAGAACCTTACGGGAGGGTAATGATTGGAAAATATCGTGCATTTTGAATGTCCAAATAGCACACCACTAACTTTTCGTCCTGTCTCGTCTCGTCAACGAAACAAAGCGTACATTTCGTCATAGTTTTGATCATCAAAGATCTATTTTTAGCTCGTCAACGTCTCGTCTTAGTCATGGAAAAAAGGTAGTTGACGAACATTTTTCGGCATATTTTTCGTTAACGAAGTTAACACTGCGTGCCACCACTTGGGCGTGTCCACCTAGATGTGTGCTGGATAGATCAGTCTACCAGCCTAACAGTGGACTGAAGCAAACTTTGCTCATCTATCCAGCACACATCGAGATGGACACGCCCACTTGTGATGTCAGAAGGGGCAGATTTGGAAAACGGGTTGTAATGGCTAATCACACTCACACCTGGTGGAGTTTCATGGGACCTTTAAAAAAGATGCTGCAAACCTCACACGGGGCTCTCCCGGTTCTCGTGTATGGAGGGACCAGTCTTCATGGGCGGGATTGGTCTTCGTGGGTGATGTGATTCCACCCGGATAGACAGGACTGGGGATTCCTCCAACGTGTTTTTGTTCATTTTAATAAGATACGTTCTGGTTGGTTTGAATAGACAATCCTTTTTGGCTTAAGCAGCAGAGACGTGTGCTGATGGGGGGGAAGGGAGACGCACTTACGGAGCCAGGGTTACCACAACACACACAGAAGCACGCAAGCATGCAAATACAAACACACAAACACACAAGCATACACATACAAACAAACACACAAGCATGCAAACACACAAAAGCATGCACTCACACACTCACAAACACATCATCACACACAAACACAGACACACACACACACACAGGTTCTCTTTCTGTCTCACACATTTTCCTGAAATTTGTATTCACGTTATTTTCTTCTGCGACCCGGCCTTGCACTTCCTGCTATGGCCCTGGTGTGTGTGTGTGTGTGTGTGTGTGTGTGTGTGTGTGTGTGTGTGTGTGTGTGTGTGTGTGTGTGTGTGTGTGTGTGTGTGTGTGTGTGTGTGTGTGTGTGTGTGTGTGTGTGTGTGTTTGCGTCAGGTCACTCCACTGTTTCTGGAACTTCTGGTACACACACACATCTTTTCATCTCCCTCAGCACATCTGACACAACGCAACAAACAATGGACAGTGTGTGTGGGTGATGGGCGGATGCTATTCAAGGACTGAGCATGTGGATGATGGCTTGTCACAGGCCTGTCCAGCCAAACACTCAACCACTGCCTACAGACAGGCTGCTCGGCATGCTGGGAAATGAAGTCCTGGAATAGAAGGTTATGTCAGACAGGCAAAATACACACAGGCAAAATAGGATCTATCTTTTCATCAGAATAAATAATCTAAATGTTGAATGTCTAAATTTTGGGGTAGGCACAGAGAACATGATAAAGTTATCAATTTAGTTCTGGTTCATACCAGCATATTTACAAAAAATCCTAAAATAAAGGGTGAAAAGAAAAAAACTTCAATCCAACGCTTGCTTCTGCAATGCCTTGTATGTACTTCCTACTGTGGCTGCTCAACCAATGCCCTCTAGTGGAGAGTAGCGGTACTGCTCCTGCCATGCTATCACTGAAGAAATCCCAGCGCCCGTTTCACCGTTCATTAATCTTGAACGAGGCGGCCGCCAGCTCAACGGAGTCAACCTTGAGGAGAACCGTATATCCTCGACACACGCATTCAATCATTTCATTTAATAAAGGCAAAAACATTCATCAATGCTCTGAAGGCGATACACATCCCCCACGTTAGTAGCTAACTCCTAAAATAGCAACATGACCTTTCCCTTCCAACACCGAGAGAACAGCTGCGACTTCGACCAAACCAAACTCTTCCCTCGGCTGTCGTTGTAAAACTTCTGTTTAGAAAACATTTAGTTCGAGCTCTAACTAGAAGTCCTAAATAGTATGCAATATAGCAAACATGATTTCAGACATGCCCCATGATTCTCTAAAATCACCACCACCACCACCACCACCAACCCCGTCCACCAACCGTATCCACAAACACCGCCAGGCTTTTGTAGCAAACAGCCAGCTTGATCTGATTCCTAATGGGGAGTTGAGTGTATTAGGGTTCGTTAAGAAGGGCTGGGCCTGGTTTTAATGAGGAGAGCCCTCAGGTAGTGATAGCCCTGGCCTCCCCTCTCCTTCCTCCCTCCTCCCGTTCTTATTTCTAATTTACAACCACAGATCTGCATTCATCTCGTGTTTGGAGGAGGAGAGGGAGGAGGAGAGAGAGAGAGAGAGAGAGAGAGCGAGCGAGAGAGAGAGAGAGAGAGAGAGAGAGAGAGAGAGAGAGAGAGAGAGAGAGAGAGAGAGAGAGAGAGAGAGAGAGAGAAAGAAAGAGAGAGAGAGAGAGAGAGAGAGAGGGATATGTTTTTGTCTATGAGTAGAATAGAGAGACGTGATACAGAGACAGAGAGGGAGATGGGGAGGGAGGGAGTGACTGAATGATGAGGGAATAAATATGTTGGAAGAGGGCATGTGAGTGTGAGTGCGTGTGTGTGTGTGTGTCTGTGTGCGTCTGCGTGTGTGCGTGTGTACGTGTGCGTATGCGTGTGCGTGTGTGTGTGTGTGTGTGTGTGTGTGTGTGTGTGTGTGTGTGTGTGTGTGTGTGTGTGTGTGTGTGTGTGTGTGCAACTGTGCATGGACTGACTTTAATGTTTTAATGAGTGATGGATAAAGATCAGCAATCTTGAATTAAGCTTCAGGACATCACCCCCCTCTCACACACACACACACACACACACACACACACACACACACACACACACACACACACACACACACACACACACACACACACACACACACACACACACACACACACACACACACAGTGCCGCTGCTAGCTATTTTGGGGCCCTAAGCATAACTCCTTTATGCCCCCCCCCCCCCCCAAAAAAAGAATTGGTTTCTGCCAGTTTAACATTTTATTAAAACGCAAAAGTTAAATCTACTTTGTAAACACAGTTCACAGAACAGCCAAAACATACATACAGTACACACAAGTATTGGAATGTCCAAAATCTTTTAAATTAAATAGTTATCCATAAATACACTTAAACTTAAAACCAGAAGTAAGAATTATTATTATTATTATTATTATTTCATTTTTTTGGGGGGGCCCCTCAGGACTTGAGGCCCTATGCGCAGCGCGTAGTGCGCGTTATGGGAGCGGCGGCACTGCACACACACACACACACACACACACACACACACACACACACACACACACACACACACACACACACACACACACACGCACACACACACACGCACACACACACACACACACACACACACACAGACACACGCACACACACACACGCACACACACACACACACACACACACACACACACACACACACACACACACACACACACACACACACACAGTAAAAAGTTTAAAAAAGAATAATTTGAAATAATGAGACATTATAAGGGTTTTGGACAAAGGCGGTGTCAGACTTCAAATCGGTGGCAATTCCTTCAAAATAATTGCATACACTGATCTCTGAAATCGTGCTAAGATAGCTACATTCTACTGTTCCTGAGGTTCTCAGAGGCACAAGCCACATAATTAATTAACCGAGACAGATCTCCCAGGGATAGTCGAACTCTGACATTGAATCTGTTTAAATGGAAAATGAATTCCTCCGATGCTGCTGTCCAGTAGCATCTGAAGTGCAGTGATGTAGTGCTAATAAATGATAAATCAGTATGGGTAAGGAGACATTAGAAAACTACAGAAGGAAACTCCAATAGCTGCCTGAACATTAAACCCTTACCGTCCGTATTTTGGTGCAAATTTTTATTTATTTTTTGGCATTTTATTACATGTTGAGTGTTTGACAAGGTTTTCTATCTGTACAAGGAGATTATTATGAACATCTGTTATTATTAAGCTGTCACATATTAATAAAACCGTATCAATAAATAGCTAACTGTAGGTATTTTGACCAATGCCAGAAGTAAATGTTATAGTTGAGTCCAGGGTGCTACTGGTTAATCAGGCATACTCTATAAACCCTTCGGCAGATGGCTTTAGTACACAAGGCGGCATCACGTTATTCATATTTTTTTAACAAGAGTGACAGGAAATTACTTAGTTATCAGTCGAAATTACTATTCATTTTCCAGAAAGCCTGTTGGATGGTTGATTTCTGAACTAAAGGTCATAAGTATGGATTCATTTGTTTTGAATTATGTTTAAATATTTTGCAGAAAATTCATATGATCAGAAAATATAAAATAGGGTTAGGGTTATATATTTAACAATCTATGAGCAACAATTTATCAATCGTTTTTTCATGGATTTTAACCTTGTATGTAGGTTACATGTCATTTCTGCATCTTTGGCTTTTGATTCATCATTTTATTGAACTAACTGTTTACTCTCACAGCTATGGGCTTTGTAAATACATATAGAATATTATGTGAAACAGCTCCCCTAGAGCCACGTCCGTTACTTATGTAAATGCTTTATGTAAAGAAAATACATCCAAACGCAATAGTGTGAAAAATCCCAACTACACAAGATCAGTAAGAATAACAACGGTGTGTTTAACTTAAGATGGTATTTTAAAAGGATTTGACATTGATAAAACCTAAATGTTGCCCTGATTTAGTGATTCCCAGTGCTTCTGGTGGGAGGGGTTAACTGTGAGGCCGGGCGGTGTTAAGACACAGCTGCCGGGGCTGTGAACCCTTTCAGCAGCACTTTACTGAGTAACAGGCCTCGCTTCTCTCCTCCGGTTCCTTACTTCGACCCCAAACCACGAATAAGATGTTTGAATTTATATTTATTTCCAAAGAAAGCTCCTGAGAGAAACAACCGAGCTGCTCAGCGAAGTTCCGGACCCTCGCGGTACGTAAACCCAGCGCGTGAGCCATGTTTGGAAACGCTTGTTGTTTAGCCTGGGATTTAAGTGTTGTTTAAAGTAACGTTTTAATGTTGTTTAACCTGACGTTAGTGTTCTAACGTAACTTTAGTGTTTTAATGTTGCTTAACGTGACGTTAGTTTTTGATGTTTTAATGTTGTTTAACTTAACGTTAATGTATGTACATAACGTTCTTGTTTGAATGTTGTTTAGGCTAGGGTTTAACGTAAGGTTAGGTTTTTAATGTAACGTAACGTTAATGTTTCAATGTTGTTTAAACTAGTGTTTTAATGTTGTTTAGCCTAGTGTTTTAATGTTGTTTAACCTGGTGTTTTAAAGTTGTTTAACCTGATGTTGTATTGTTGTTTCGTCTAGCGTTATAATGTTGTTTAGCCAAGTGTTTTAATGTTGTTTAGCCTAGTGTTTTAATGTTGTTTAACCTAGTGTTTTAATGTTGTTTAACCTAGTGTTTTAAAGTTGTTTAGCCGTGTTTTAATTTTGTTTAGTCTCGTGTTTTGATTTGGTTTAGCCTAGTCTTTTAATGAGGTTTGCCCTAGTATTTTAATCTTTTTTTAACTTAACGTTAATGTTGTTTAACGTAACATAGTGTTTTAATGTTGTTTAGCCTAGTGTTTTGATGTTGTTTAACCTAACTTTAGTGTTTTAAATGTTGTTTAACCTAACTTTAATTTTTAGCCTACTATAGTGTTTTAATGTGGTTTAGTCTACTGGTTTAATGTTGTTTAATGTAACGTTCGTGTTTTTATGTTGTTTATCATTGGGTAGTGTTAGTGTAATGTTTGTGTGTGTGTTGTGCTGTGCTTTTAATTACATCGATCTACCTACCTAAATAAATGTCAAGGTTTACGCTTGTATCTATTGCTTGCTGCTGTTAGTCAGTGCTTTGGAAATATTTTGCCTCATAGCAATTTAAGTGATCATAAACTCATTTGATTAAAGAGACCATGATGATCTCTTTAGACTCCTTGACAGACCTTAAGAGGTCAATATTGTTTAAGTTATTTCATAATATTCCGGAATTTTTATCCAGTAAACAGTTGATGTCAAGTGAGGCACACTTTGCACTGTTTCTATCTTTTGACCTCCGTTTCTGTTTTCCAGAATGCGCGTGGACCAGGACAGTAGGCAGTCATGGTGCAGGAATACCAATCCCCTGTTAGGGTCTACAAACACCCATTCGAGCTCATCATGGCGGTGAGTTCTGTCATGCGCTTCCATTGCAGTTATTATTGATAACAACATGATTAAGTCTGTGTCAAATGTTAAGGCATCAGGAAAAACATGGCAAACCTTTGTGCACTGTAATATTTGGGATACTGAAGTCTATACTTTGTACCTCGGAGGCCTCAACAGGGGACATTCCTGAAGTTTTGTTGCATAACATCTGGTGCAACAGTCGCCATACTGTGAGGGAAAAAAAAGCATGTAACCATTAAAACAAACCTCGCTCAGCATTTGGCCAGAGTGGTGTCTTGTTCATTCTGACACCCACCACCATCACTAACCGCTGATTGTAGTCAAGGTTTCTAATCAAAGATTTTTAATCAACATGCTCAAATTTTTTTTTTTTCGTATCCACTTTCCCACATTTCTGTTAGGCAAGTGTTTTTTCATCACTCATACTTGCAGTCTAATGGAATAATGTAGATATTGCCTCAAAAGGTCATGAAGTACCTGATGGCTATTTTGGAAGATTAAGATGTCAAATGGTGAAGACAATATAACTGTCGGCATGGAGCGTACATCACTTGCATATGATTCCTAACTCTTCCAAGAAGGGCTGGATGATATGACCAAAATTAAAAATATACTTTTGCATCAGTCGATACAACAGTTATTAAGATAGTAATCAGTCAATGTGTTAACACTAGACAAGGAAAAAATATCATTGAAATGGCAAGAATTCCCACTCCCCGCTGATGTCGGCACCTACGCACATTTCTGAGCAATAGTTGTGCCAAGTCTATGAAACCAATAAAACGATTGTTCTGGAGGGGAGTGGGGCAGAGTCGTGTATGAAGAGGGGACTGTGGAGCCCTTTGAGAGTCTGACTGTGATGAGGCGCTATACATTATGTTACAGTAGATTCGTTAGACTGAGGCTTCTATCCAAGGTGCCTTGTAATAAGTGCATTCAACCAAAAGAAAAATGTCCAGAATCATGCAAGTGCATAAAATTCATCAAACAAGCAGAAGGGCTCCATTTTACAAAGCAGAAATGCCGATCTTTCTTTTATTTGAATGGGCCATGCTGCTGTCTGTGCAGATGAGGTTTCTGTGCAGGGTATTAGCTGTCCTGGTGTCAGTGGGGAGCTTGTTCCACTATTGCGATGCCAGGACCGCAAATATTAGAATGTTTTTGATTGGCAGCTGGGGTCCCATGGAAGTGATTGACTGGCAAGCCATTTAGCTGCGAGTGGAGTCAGAGCTGCACGAGTGCACCTAACCTGGAGACAAACTGAGTGACGCGTAGCGCAGTGTTGAGATAATACGACCTACTGCCGGAGTCTAAGCAAGCAGTGTACAGTAAAACCACACCAGGGGGATTACAACATCACAACGTGTTGAACCTGTTTAGAGAGCGTATTGTTGCTGTAAGCAATGAGCGAAGCACACCGGCCTCAGTGTCCGTATTCAACCACAAGAAGGGATTCAAACTTCATGCACGCACACACACGCGCGCGCTTGGGAACATTCCGTTGTTCAACCACACTTCCAAGATCAGTAGAATTTCTTACAAATGGAATTGATCGACGCTCACAGGATGAATGTAAAGGAGATTTAACCCTGCATTTTCATTTTTTTTTTTTTTTTTCTTTTAATACTGCCCCTTAACAGCGAGTGAGTGCTAGCTCCTGGCGTCGCTACCTTTTCGACCTCTCTCCGACCCACCTGACCCCATCTGACCTCAGACCTGTGTGAATGTGGTTTGGCTTAGAAAGCATGGCGTAGCTCCTTTCTACAGACAGGAGTTGGCAACAAGCATCCTAGTGGGGAGGGTGTTTGACTCTGAGGTGAAAGGTTCTGGGTCCGAACGCCAACGTCCACAGCCTAAGCCGGAGGCATCCTTGAGCAAGACGCCTGACCCCTACTTGCTCCTGAGTGACATGTATCTGAATCCGTCATTAGTCATTCTGAATTACGATGTTTGCCAAATGAGTGAATGATACATAATTGCGGATATAACTATGTGTGTGATTTGTTATGACTGTATTCCCTGATTAGACACAGTTTATTTACAGGAGGTTCTGGTCATTAAATACGAAAAACATCAGGACAGATTCTGCCTGTCCATACATACATACATACAGCCCTCGGCATACAATGTGTTGGCTAGCTCTCTGTCTGCGGCAGCCAGGACATAACTGGCGGGCCGGGCTCCTACACTCTACTCTGGCCTTTGTTCCTCTGCTCCAGCGTGGTGGTGTGGAGAAAAGACATCCTTGTGCTGTGATCAGGAGGGGGTAGCATTCACTCCTGGGGTCTGTTATACAACACCTGTTATAGAAGATCTTAAATCGAGAATAAGTGTGTTTTTGGATTATATAAATAAGCGTGTTGACGTGGTGGAGGTTTAGACTGATTAGACTGCCTGCGTGTTTTGCTCTTTAATGTTTAGAGGTTAGCTGGCTAATCAAATATTAAGTTTGTCTTGTGTTTGCCGAGCGATCAACAGGCACGGGACATGGGTTCTCCGGCTCTGACGCAGGGCGCTCTTCTCTCTGCGTTTAACGTTCACTTCAGTAGCTCCTTAGGCCCTTCTAGTTAACACACGTCTGTCAACAAACGTTGCGTGCCGGTGCTAAAGTTCAGAAAGTAATTCAACCGGTTGGGCGTGCGCTAATGTCGCGACTAGCACTGTCGGCGTAAGTTGTCCGGCACATCCATTCATGAAAAACTAACATCATCAGGTTTTGGAAGTAAATGTTTCACAGCCCAACAACAAAACAACAGAATGCTTACCCGGGACGGTGTTAACGACCCGGTTCAGCCTGTGTCTCTGCTTGCCTTGCACATTTTATTGTCACAGCAGTTTGGTTTTCGAGGCACACCTCAGCAGATGTTTTTATCCACAGCATTGAATGTCATATTTTAGATGCATGTCGTTAATGATAAGATGGTGGCTAGGATCCCTTCAAGAAGGAAGTTTACATTGTAGTTCCACTCCAGGATGGCCTGGCTGGAGGTCAGAAGTCCCTAGTCTCTAGACCACACCCGTGGCTTCCTACCGTAGTCATCGCATGGTGCTCTGTGTTGCACAAGGCAGAGCGACGCTGGCCTCACCAAAACGGCAGCCGACTGAACTAATGAGGTCGGTGTGTGCAGTAAACCTGAACATCCACAAAGCATTAAGCAGTACAGTACACAGTACACACTGTTGTGCTTTTAGCCCTGCGCCCCCACCCCGCCCTCCCCCCGCTGCTGCTGCTGTTAAATTGGTTTTAGTCATGCGGTGCCAAACTCGCGTCCACCGGAGAAGCCAGGTTCAGTCTTTCGGGTTTGCATGGTTACTGATGCTGCTGCGGTGGTCGACATGGCTGAACATGTGTTGTGTGTCACGGTGAAGGCTGATTTCGTGAACCACCTGTCCACCAACTCCAGTTGTGTGATTTTACTTGGATAAATAGCAACCCCTTACCTTTTCATTAAATCGATGGTGTACTGCAGGCACGATTCACTACTCGTAGCGTGCTAATTAAGGTAGTCCACGTGCAAGCAATTGTGCAGTAGTAACATTGTTCAGCATATCCATGGTGACCCAGTCTTGCTACCCCCTCTAAACTGATGGATGGTCAGCTCTGCTGCCTCACATCAGGAAGGTGCTGGGTTTGAGGCCCACTACTGCCACCAGGAATGGAGGGTCTGTTTTCCAGGCCTTTCCACTCTGGAAAGGCCTTTCCACTCTGGAAAGGCCTTAGTGGAAATGTGAGTGGAATGTGTGTATGAACTCCCTGGTTCATACACACATTCACACAGTGATGGCAGAGTCACCCATCTAAGGCGACGGCCAGCTCATCGGCAGCACTTGGGGTTAGGCGTCTTGCTCAGACAGGGACACCTCGACACTCGGTTCAAGCTAGCAACCTTCCGGTTACAATTCAACCCGCTCTACCTCCAGAGCTAAGCCGACCCATCATCTGTGCTCCCGTTTCCCCCAGACTATTAACCATGCAAGACAACGATCCTGCCTTGCCCATGAGCACGCACTACAAATAAGAATTGGTTCCCGGGCGCAACGTTGCGCCCGGGAACCAATTCTTGTTTGCAGTGCCCGTGCCTTGCTCATGGGAAAGGCAGCCCACCCCCTGCCGGCAGTGTATGATGGGTTATGATGGGTTGAATGCAGAGAAGGTCTCCCCCTCTGGGATCAATACAGTCTATCTACCTCTGCTTCAGTGTCTGAAGCGCGTGGTCTGCCCCCATTCCAGGCGTACGTCCGGCGCTTCCCCAAGTGCCCGCTGATCCCGGTGTTCCTGGACAGCGAGGTGATGAGTGAGACCCACAGCCCGGATGGGGCGGTGACGGTGACGGAGAGGCGCTGCATGGTGGACGTGGAGGCCCCCCGGCTCCTCAAGCGGGTAAGCCCTGAGTCAGCTCCGTAGGCAGGGTCTATCGCTGGAGGGGCACCGTCCATACTGGGCCAGGGTTATAGTCCCTGGCTTTGGTAATCCCAAGGGTTAAATAATGTTACTTCTACTTAGTGTGTGTGTGTGTGTGTGTGTGACTTTGAGTGTGGGTGTGTGTGTGTGTGTGTGACTTTGAGTGTGTGTGTGTGACTTTGAGTGTGTGGGTGTGTGTGTGTGTGTGTGTGTGACTTTGACTTTGAGTGTGTGTGTGTGTGTGACTTTGAGTGTGTGTGACTTTGAGTGTGTGTGTGTGTGTGTGTGTGACTTTGAGTGTGTGTGAGACTGTGAGTGTATGACTTTGAGTGTGTGAGTGTATGACTTTGAGTGTGTGTGAGTGTATGACTTTGAGTGTGTGTGAGTGTATGACTGAGTGTGTGTGTGAGTGTATGACTGAGTGTGTGTGAGTGTATGACTGACTGAGTGTGTGTGAGTGTATGTGAGTGTGTGCCTTTGTGTGAATATGTGCGAGTGTGGTGTCTGTATTTTGCTACACTTACATATTTTGAAGTATTTTTCTCTCATTCATATGTCCTTGTCCTATGTTGTGTATCTGTGTGTGGTTAGATGGCGGGCGTGGACTACCTGTACTTCATCCAGAGGAACACTCTGAACCGCCGGGAGAGGACTCTGCACATCGAGGTCCACAACGAGACCTTCTCCAGCCGCGTGTTCGTCAGGGAGCTCTGCAACTACACGGTCAGACCCCCCATGCGTCCTCTGGTCTCCTTTAGCAACGTCTGAACTGAGCCCCATGCAGTCTCCTCTGCTCTGATATAGCTCCGTCTGAACTGAGCCCCATGCGGCCTCCTCTGGTCTCATATAGCTCCGTCTGAACTCATCTCATGCATCCTTTGGGTCTAATGGGTCCTCTGATCTAAGATAGCAACGTCTCAACTGAACTCGTGTCGGTTTATCTAATCATGTCCGCTGTAATCTACTCTAATCATAGTCGCCCAATATCTTATACAGTCCAGTGTTCACTCAGCGAACTGTATCTAATGTTATACATCAGTATAAATTGGGTTCTCTTCTTACCTCCGATTTGATTTAAATGTAAACTCCTCTATGTTTATATCATACAAATACAGTATGTCTATATATTGTAATATTAGTACTTATAACTGGTCATGTCAGGGTCAGGAGTGTTCAGGTCGACCCAATATTGTCCATAGGCCCCCCATTGACCTAATGTTGTCTTTGTGACCCCAGAGAACGAGGGGTGTGTTAAATTCATGACCTCATGTTGTCTGTGACTCCAGGTCCACCCAGAGAACGAGGAGTGGACATGCTTCGAGCAGACGGCCAGTCTGGACATCAAGTCGTTCTTCGGCTTCGAGAACTCTTCAGAGAAGATCGCAATGAAGCAGTACGCCAGCAGCATCAAGAAGGTACGCTTTGTCTGCAAACAGATCACAAAGTACATTTCCATGAACCTGAGGTGGGGCTTTTCTGAACGGCAGCGCAGGTGCACCTCTGAGGTTTGTTATGTCCACAGTGTTGACATAATGCGGCCTCTTCTTGTGGGTGTGGGGCGTGGGCTGTGTGTGACACATGATCCCACCAGCAGACACAACGGCGGCTTGTGACTGCTGAGAAAATGTCAGATTCGTTGGGCTTCCAGATACACTAATTTGCTTTCTGAGAAGGAAATCCAAAATGCCTTTTGATTCTCAAAGCGTCTTTATTATTTGATTAATGTAGTATAATAAGCCTAAAGGGGACATATTATGAAAACAACACTTTTCCTGGGATTTGGGGTGTTGTTTTGGGTCTCTGGTGCTCCCACACACTGTGAAAAACTTTGAAAAAAGTCTGTACATGATTTTTTTTGAGGGAGATATGCATTTCTGAAAGTACCCTGCCTCCAGTTACCAAACAAGCGAGTCAGTTTCGGCGCCCCCTCCTACATAGTAAGGGGGCCCAGTTGAATATTACCTCCCACTTCCCCACTCTCCTCCATCAGAGCATAGCTAGTGGACCAGCGGACGAGCAGCTCAGGCGGGGTGAACTCGGCAGCAGCTCAGCTCCCGGAGTACGCCGCCGAAGCCCCCAATTATTTTCAACCACGGCCGAGATATCCCCCACTATTATATATTATTATTATTATTATTATATATATATATATATATATATATATATATATATATTATATACCACTCGAGTATTTACTTGTTGTGAAAGTGCCAGACGTCATATGCAGTATTTATGTTTCCTAATTTCATCCAAGGCGCACATAGCTTTTGGCCGTTATATTAGATATAATATTATATATACCCATATATATAATATAATAATTATTATTATATAGATATAGAGCTCCAGGAGTCCGCAAATGGCAACAATCCCTTCTCCTCCATGATGTGGTTCAGTCTGACAGCTCATTGGTCAATGGGCAGCAGCTCATTTGCATTAAAGCTACAGACACAAACGGCACATTCTGAAGGGACTGAAACAGAGTGAATTGCGGTAGGCGAGATTTCTTTTCCTAAAAGCTATTTCCAGCAAACGGCTTCAAAAACATGTTTTCTGGAACTCAAATACTATGTTTACTTGTTGTGGTAAATGTTGAATGGACTGCATTTATACAGCGCTTTCCTAACCAGTGGCCACTCAAAGCGCTTTACAATGTTGCCGAACATTCACTCATTCACACACCGACGGCGGTGTCAACCACGCAGGGCGACAGCCAGCTCGTCAGGAGCAGTCAGGGTGAGGCGTCTCGCCTAGGGACACCTCGACACTCGAACTAGCAACCTTCAGGTTAATAGCCAGCTCGCTCTAATTACCGAACCAAGTTCCAACCTTGTACTGTGAAACACATCGTATCCCCATATTCCTTCCAACACGAGGAGGATGCGATAGAGTAGAGCAGTGGTTCTTAACCTTTGACTTGAGGTGGACCACTTACTTGTCTTCTAGGCCTTTTGCTGACTGTCTCCCATGCAAACGGAACGATTGAGATGAATCCAAGTGCAGTGGCAGAGCAAAGAGAGGCGGCCAGGCAGAGGGAACAGTGGAGACACAGAGCAGTGCTGCTTCTGCTCCCCGTGGCTTTATTGAGTCAACAGACTATCAATTGAAAACATGACAATGGGAATCGGATGTTTTGCACAGAGCGACACCATTTTTAGGAGCCATGATACTATATCACTGTATTTACAATATTTAAATTTATTCTAAACTATCTGTATTGTTTTTTCTTTGGTTGTATATCTGTTTCTTAAGAATTCATCACTGGATTCACCACCTCGCGTATCACCAGTGGTTTAAACCCACCGGTATATTGATCCTTTCCCATTAGCCTCTTAGGCCGAGCTGAGTGAAACCATGCCGCGTTGATCAGCGTTTCCATCACCAATTAAAACGTGCCGAGCTGAGTCCCTCCTGAGATGAACCATCTCTGTGATGGGGTCAGAGCCCGTCAGAGCCTCCTCCAAACGGGCCATAATGACGTCTGAACCTCTGTTTCCCTCAGATTCACGGACCAAACACTGAATATAATAATTGTACTTGTTTGAGACTCATTGTTGGCATGCATGCAGCGTACGGCCTCGAGTTCTCAACGGCTTTGTTCGTTTCGATCCTATAGCTACATCATTTAAAAGGGTAATAAAGGGTTAGGTGAAAGTGCACCACAGTGATTTTAGTTTAACACGTTCCCTTGAAACATAAATGGCTTGTTTGATTTTCATCCAATTATTCTTGTTTTAAAGCCTGGACGTGGAACAATACTTGCCCCTATTGGATCGCTGATATCAATATTCAATGTGTTTTTTTTCCTAAGATCAAGAACATCTAAGATTTAATGGCAAACTGAATATAATAATGTGTTGAGTCATCGACTCCAGACAAGGGCATCACCAGGTCAAAAAAACCCTCAAGCCGGTAGCCCTGTTGTACCGGAGATGGAAAACATAGAGAGTCCCTGGAATGGTTGTTATGAGTGCATGGAGGTATGTTGATACCGTCGTCTCCATGCTAATCCAGTCCTCAGGCCAGTTCCAGCCGTTCCTCGGTGCCACAGCACAGCCTCAGGGGGGAGACGGCTCGGAGCCCTGGTCCGGACCGACCTGAAGGGGGCGGAGTCACGCCATGGGTCCTGTTTAGTTGTGGAGACATAACGCGGAGGAGGAGGAACTCGTTCAGAATGGATGCTTGTGTATTTCTACAGTGCGCAGTCTAGACAGTGCGATTGAAAACCTTAGACACTTTTCAGAGTTTATTCTAAAAAAAAATCCTTTATATTTTTATTCTGTTTATTCTTTAATTTTGCGTTTGCCAATCAATCACCCAATTACAACCCCCCCCCCCCCCCCCCCCATTTCCTGCCCCAGGATTGGTCGAAACAAATATGAAGTGACAGAAAGCGAAACGACCCTTTCTCCCAGCTCTGAGCTCTTCAGCCTGTCGTCTAACCCCAGCCCCGGTCTCCCCTTCCAGGGTAAGGAGATCATCGAGTACTACCTCAGGGAGCTGGAGCAGGAGGGGGTCACCCACGTGCCCCGCTGGACCCCATCGCTCGCCCCCAAAGCAGCCCCCCTCGGGCGCCTGACTGCTCCCCCGCTCAGCTCCATCACCGCCAACACCACCTCCTCCTCCTCCGCCGCCACCGCCAACAGCACCGCCCCCTGGCCCATCTCTGTCCCCGGACCCAAGACCGGGGCGTCCTCCAGCCCCCCCGAACTACCCCCCTCCGCACCAGAAGGTGGGTCCCCCAGTGGGCGTAAGCGAGACACTAGTCTCCATGACGACAGGTCTAGGGTAATAGGGGGTTACTCTATTCATTTGAAATGTCATCGGTGTTTAACAAAACCAAAGGAGATCTGGGTGGGGGTTTCGGCGGTGGTTGGCTCCCATGTAGCTGGAAGGTCCTTGTTTCAAACCCCGAACTCTGCAGTCTAACCCTCTAGCTACTTATTGATGATAGGTTTCAGAAATGTATTCTCTGTGTGTTGAAGTGATTAAAGTGCGTTCATTCTTGGGAATTGACCCCTACTAAATTAATTTAGAATACAAGGCCGTACAATTGTGTGACGCTTATGATTAGGGAAAGAAAACATAAAAATATTACCTTTGTGATCCAAAATTAAGTTATATTCACTGCTCTCTTACTGCTCTTATAACCCTTTAATGCTATCCAATTTTCAGAGCTTCAACCGTTACTCACTAGTGAAGTTGTGAGGATTACACTCTGATTATTGTTTTTGAGGAAGAAACTCAAGTATAGCAGTGAATATACTAATTCATTCTGGAGTGTAAAGGTTATATTTTAATGTTTCCTTTCACCATTCATAAGCACGGTACATAATTGTACGGCCTTGGTTTCTAAATAAATTCAGTATATTCATAAATGTGTTCAGTCTTTGTTTCACATTTGCATGTGACTCATTTGGGAGGTTTTCTATTGACGTCTGTGATTGGGAGGCCAAAACAAAATCCATCTTTTGTCCTGTGGATAATTCAAAGCAACGAGCCGAATGACCCAGTAAACACCAGCAAGACGCTCCCAACTTCTTGACTCTGTACCGCCTGACCCTTTTATAAGTGGAGTTAATCGCTCTGTTGCTGCTGCACGAGTTTCACCGCACTGTAACCGTTGACGATCTGCCCGTAGACAAACTGGACGCCGACTACATCCGGCGTTACCTTGGCGACCTCACTCCCCTGCAGGAGAGCTGTCTGATTCGTCTGCGCCAGGGGCTGCAGGAAACCCACAAAGGAAAAGTGAGTGGTACCACACAGAGACAGACAAGCAGACAGCCAAACACTCTCCTGCACGCACAATGCACTTTAATTGTAGTAATGCATTGGCTTCAAAGTGCACTTTATTAGCACCCAAACGCGCTATAAATGTGGTGTTCTTCTTCCAAACAATCATCGCATAAAGGACAGAATTACACAGCTCACAGTAGAGCTGGGATAGTAATCTGTGTTTCACCCAGATCCTAGGATAAACTTTTATCTGGTCCACATTTTAAAAGATCCGTCTTGTCTGTGCACCTGATCTTAAACCACAACTAGCAGTAGTGTAAACCCACTCTACCTGCCGAGCTACCACCACCACTACTAGTAGTACCCCAGGTGGTAGAGCGGGTTGACTTGTAACCAGAAGGTCGCTAGTTCGATCCCCGGCTCCTCCTCGCTGGGTGTTGAGGCGTCCCTGAGCGAGACGCCTCACCCTGCCTGCTCCCGACGAGCTGGCTGTCGCCTTGCATGGTTGACACCGGCGCCGCTGTGTGAATGTGTGCGTGAATGGGTGAACGTTGGGGGATATTGCAAAGCGCTTTGAGTGGCCACTGGGTAGAAAAGCGCTGGATAAATGCAGTCCATTTACCACTGAAAACGTTTCCATCACATCGAGCGGCCCCCGTTGTAAACCCTTCCCCCCCCCCCATCCCCCTCAGATCCCCAAGGACCAGCACGTGCTGCGGTTCCTGCGCTCCCGGGACTTCGGCCTGGAGAAGGCCCGCGAGATGCTGTGCCAGTCGCTGACCTGGAGGAAGCAGCACCAGGTGGACTTCCTGCTGGACTCCTGGGAGCGGCCCGGCCTGCTGGCGGACTACTACACCGGGGGCTGGCACCACCACGACAGAGGTGAAGCTAATCTCTACCCATTATAAATAACGGGCTGGTCCTTTTCTGCAGTTCCATTTCATTATTTCATTTTCTCTGGATCTGTAAGCCAGTGTATTCTGTGTGTATTAGTTTGCATGGTCTTATCTTGTGTAGCACGACTACTGTGGTGTAACTCATTTAAATTGTAATTTGCAGTGTACAAACCACCTTTATTTGACATGTCTCTTCACTGGAATTGAGTCATCCCCACAAGGGCGTTGGAGTGCATCCAGCTCTGCTAAAAATGATCACTACCACCCATCCTACTTAAAACAGAACAAGACCCTAAAAGGAGTTTCAACGCGTTTAGTCCTCTGCCACGCGGAGCTGCCAGGCAGGGCGCTCGGTGGCTCGTCTGGTATGTGACCCGACGGACTCCGAGTTCTGCCCTCACCGAGGCGTATTCGGACCCGAAGTGGAACTGAGAGCCACCGACTTCCTCCAACATTCGTGATGCTGTGGCTTTAAAAGTCGTGTTCTTGCCCGTTGAACCATTTCAGAATTTAGATGGGACAAAATTACAAATGTTCGTGTTGAGACAGCCCTATTTATAAAACGTGACGGCGTGTCTATTACATTGTTTGTGAAGAACTAGATTTAAATTGAGAACTTTTTCTGCTCTGATGCCGTTAACATCCCCTTGCATCCACATAATAGATGGTCACAAATGCGACCATTTTAGACTCAGTCTTGATCTCTGCATGTAGCAGGTGAACGCAGGTGGGACTCAAACCTGGGACGCAGCGAGGGGTACTGCCTACATGGTTAGCACACTGTTGAGCCACTGAGCTGCTCATAGTGGAAACGCTTAACAGGTCAATAGACCAGGGTGGACTCTGTGCCAAATAGTTTTTGGGCCTGGTACCAAGGTCTAGGTTAGTATCAGTGTGACCCCCATGTAGCAGATAACCCCCTGTTGAGTTCACTGGACCTGCGTCATTGGTCTCCACGGTGTGTTCCTCGGGAGCCCTCGTGAGGGATGGCTGCTCGGGGAGGCTCTCCCGCACGCATCTCAAACACAGAGGCCTTATCCCTTGTGTCAATGTTGTATCGGAAGGAATCACATCTTCCGTTGGTCTCCTAGCAACAGCGTATGTTGCTTCCAGCGCACACAAAGGCCTACAGTACTAGCAGAGGCTGGGAGCCGTTTGGAACGTTTCCATGCCCCGCTGTTTCCGATTGTTTTCCTTCTCTCGAACATCACAAGTTCTCGTTCTTAACTATCTTTACTTTTTGACGCCCAACTGTCGGAGTGCAGCTCTATACGCACTCGCTGCAGGCCGACACTGGTGATTCAGGAACATCGACAGTGGCTAGTTTGTCTGTATTGAGTCCTATCATCAGAGCAGCGTTTCTTAACCTATGGGTCAGGACCCAGAATGCGTTGCGTTGCCTTTCAGTCGAAGGTGTGTTGCAAAAAACCAAATGAATCACTTTCCCCCTGTCTTCTGAGTCAGTTTTCAGTGTGTGCGATTAGGTCCAACAATAACAATTACCAATGTTGTGTCCCGAGATGAAACGACTTGATGAACCCCTGCATTAAAAGGTTCTTACTGACTGCACAGTGCACACAAGAGGATCTCACTTCAGCCCCCCTCTGTCAATAGAGTCCAGAAACACGGCTCAACAAAAGTTCCCTTCCCTGAACTCTGAATGCAAGTGAAAAGCAACGCAAAGTGCATCAAGATCGGTTCTGTATTCTGAGAAAAGCCTGGTGTGAGTCTGAAGCTGGAGGAACCAGCCAGCTCACATCTGCAGCGGGCCCCCCGGGGGGCCCTGCTACAATGATTAGCCGTGGGCCCCAGCCTGCCATCTGTTGTGTCTGCGGAGGTAAACAGCGCTTGCTAATTGCCGCGGTGGGCACGGCTCCAGGGCTCCCCCCCGTCGCTGCCCCCGTCTGATGAAGACGCAATGGAGAGCTTTAAACGCCGTGACCAGCGGTGACACGGCGCTCGCTGGTTAACGGGTTCCTCTCCCTCCTCTGATGAGTCGCTCTGGAGGAGAGGGGCAGGCAGCATGTCGTTGGAGTCAAATGTCCGCTGGCTTTTGAGTTTAATTAGACGAGCCACGGGCGCTGATTACATTTAGCCCGGCGCATCTCCCGCCTAATGCAGCTTTAGAAAGGTCAGATGTGTCTTTCAGAAACAGACGTATATATATTTATAAATATATGTCCGTTTCTGAAAGACACATCTGACCTTTCTACATAAATATATATATATATATAGCTGCCTGCCTGCTCAGAACCTGGAACTGATCCAAAGGATGTGAAAGAATTAAAATAATAAATAAAGGACTCTGCAATAAAGATGACATACCGTCTGTTAAGAGCATTTAATAGCCGTATATACCCCCCAATCCCCCCCAGAGGCTCCAAGCCATCAAAGACTGTTCTTAAACTCCCAGAATTTGACGGCATGCGTGACATGCATTCACGAAGTGGCAATGTAACAAATAGTGCTGAACTTTTTCAAGGGGCCTGATGATGTATTTAGCGGGATCTAGTGTTACGGGAGTCTTACAACAGGGCTTCTGCTACATGTGCTTTACAGGGCATGCCTTACAACTGTAAGGTACAATGTGAATTGAATAAATTTACATTTCATGCAATGCAAAAGCTTCCAAAACACTCTTTAAACGTGTTTCTCGATGGCTCCAGTGGAGCGGTCACTGAATACATGCTTTAAAGGTATGGTTGTTCGTGCAGACGCATTCCTGAGGGCAGTCACCGTGGTTTGGTTGTGTATTCATAGGGTGTTCTCTGTGTGTGCTCCAACTGTGTGTGGTTGCGCGTACAAATAGGGTTCTCGCTACGCGTTGTGTTGTAACTGCGTGTGGTTGTGTGTTGAGAGGAGGTTCTGTATGGGTTGTGCTGTAACTGCGTGTGGTTGTGTGTTGAGATGAGGTTCTCTATGGGTTGTGCTGTAACTGTGTGTGGTTGTGTGTTGAGATGAGGTTCTCTATGGGTTGTGTTGTAACTGCGTGTGGTTGTGTGTTGAGATGAGGTTCTCTATGGGTTGTGCTGTAACTGCGTGTGGTTGTGTGTTGAGGTGAGGTTCTCTATGGGTTGTGCTGTAACTGCGTGTGGTTGTGTGTTGAGATGAGGTTCTCTATGGGTTGTGCTGTAACTGCGTGTGGTTGTGTGTTGAGATGAGGTTCTCTATGGGTTGTGCTGTAACTGCGTGTGGTTGTGTGTTGTGATGAGGTTCTCTATGGGTTGTGCTGTAACTGCGTGTGGTTGTGTGTTGAGATGAGGTTCTCTATGGGTTGTGCTGTAACGGCCGTGTGGTTGTGCTTCCAGACGGCCGCCCTCTGTACATCCTGCGCCTGGGTCAGATGGACACCAAGGGCCTGGTGCGGGCACTGGGGGAGGAGGGCCTGCTGAGACAGGTGAGTCCTTCTCCTGCGTAGGACCAGCATGCACCTCTTCTCACTCCCAACATCTACCTGCCTGGAGACACCGTCGCTCACTCACCTGTACTGTGTAGACGCATTTCAATTCTTAAATACACAGATATACACACTTTGTCTTTGCTCTCGTAACTTAGGTTCTGTAAAGATTAACCCAGGTTCTGTTAAGTCCTATCCCAGGTTCTGTAAAGTCCTATCCTAGGTTCTGTACAGTCTTATCCGAGGTCCTGTGCAGTCCTATCCTAGGTTCTGTGCAGTCCTCACCTCGGTCTGTCCTTGTGTTCCCTCAGGTCCTGTCCATCAACGAGGAGGGTCTGCGCCGCTGTGAGGAGAACACCAGGGTGTTCGGTCGACCCATCAGGTACAAGAGAACCAAGTCCTCCCTGCTTATTGGTTTTGTGGTAGCTTTTCACAGCACAAAACTGTACAATGGGATTGGCAAGAGGCCCATCCCATTGCGGCCACTAAGCTATTGTATTAATACCATTGTAGAAGGTAGCCACATGCTATGCTACGCCACTATATTAATGCTAGTTTAGCAGGTAGCCAAATGCTACGCTACACTACTATATTAATACTATTTTAGCAGGTAGCCAAACCTAGGCTACGCTAACACCTACTATAAGTCGCAATGAGAGCATAGCCCCGTGCTAGGCTAGGCTAACCCCGGCGTCCGCTGCGTCACTGCTAGCTGCTGGACGTGCCTGGTGGACCTGGAGGGGCTGAACATGCGCCACCTGTGGCGGCCGGGGGTGAAGGCGCTGCTGAGGATCATCGAGGTGGTGGAGGCCAACTACCCCGAGACCCTGGGCCGCCTGCTCATCCTGAGGGCCCCCCGCGTGTTCCCCGTGCTCTGGACCCTGGTGAGACCCCCCCCTCAACCGTTGGGTCAAACACCTTCACACGACGTCACCTTAACGTGAAGCCAAGTTTACATGAAGTCGCCTTAACAAGACTTTGTCTTATTATGAAGTCACCTTAACAAGACTTTGTCTTATTATGAAGTCACCTTAACAAGACTTTGTCTTATTATGAAGTCACCTTAACATGACTGTCTTATTATGAAGTCACCTTTACATGACTGTCTTATTATGAAGTCACCTTAACATGACTTTGTCTTATTATGAAGTCACCTTAACATGACTTTGTCTTATTATGAAGTCACCTTGACATGACTTTGTCTTATTGTAACGTCACCTTGACATGATGTCGCCTTATTATGACGTCAACTCTACAGGCTTTAACATTACTTTATTATTATTGAAATAAAAATCCAAACATATGCTTTTGTGACACATGTTGAGCTCCAGTATAGCTCACCACAGTTTTACAAGGTTCAATAGTTAGACGTGAAATGTTTTCGCCTGCCACTTGACATCCTGAACTACCAGGCCTGGAACAATGGGACGGCGTGATGCCGTGTACCTAATGAAACGGTCCTTGACCGATGAGATTCATGTTCCGCCAGGTGAGTCCCTTCATCGACGAGAACACCCGTAAGAAGTTCCTGGTGTACGCGGGGAACGACTACCAGGGCCCGGGAGGGCTTCTGGACTACATCGACAAGACCATCCTGCCTGACTTCCTGGGCGGCTCCTGCATGGTGAGGCGCCGCCCACCACCCCCCACGGGCGTCTAAATGCTTCTACCGTAAAGAACTAGTCGTCACGGGAATGGGGGGGGGGGGGAGACGACTTGGCAGGAGACACGCACATGCATAGACCAACGAACACACACGCATAAACCAACACACAAACCAACAACCACTCACACACGCATAAGCCAACACACACGCACATAAACCACCAACACCTTTATCTTTTGCCTCTTCCTAGTCAGCCACTGGTTTATTCCGGGTTATTATTTATCACATTGACATGCCAACAGGCATTGTCATAGCATGCTTCATAGCATAGCCTTCCTAGCCTCAAAAGCCAATCAACCCTTGTTTACTGCCTTGAAGCCACGTCTCTCTTGTGAACAGGAAGTCACTCAGTCAATTTCGCACCTCCGCCAGACTTTCACATCCTCCACACTCACTTCCTGTTTCCCCCGTGTCATGTGACAGTGTGAGCTGCCAGAAGGAGGCGTGGTCCCCAAGAGCCTGTACCGCACGGCGGAGCAGCTGGAGAGCGAGGAGAACCGGCTGTGGGCCGACGCCATCTACAAGAGCGCCAGCGTCTTCAAGGGAGCCCCCTACGAGGTGTGATAGTACCCCACCTTTTACACCTCATTTAAGACCCTCTACGAGATCCCCCACCTTTCACAAACCATCTAGCCCCCCTACAAGGTACCCCACCTTTTACACCCTATCTCCCACTATGAGTTACTCCACCTTTTACACTACCTTTACCCCACCTTTTACACACCATCTGTCTCTCCTTACGCCTTCATCAAAAGTGAGTGACAGTGAGTCTTAATGTGGTTCATAATGAGCAGGTATGAGGAGTTGGGGCTTCTTGCATCGACTAGTCGACCCTGCGCCCTTTTTCAATGCACGCTTCAAACCAGACTGGATGGATCGCTAAACGGTTGTAGCTCCGGGGCAGGTATCAATGTTCCGCTGAGCGTGTTGTGCAGCTTCACCGGAGTCTAAATTGGGTTAGCAGAGCTCCAGCGTCTCATGGCAAGCCAGGATAAAAACAATGTGAAAGGAGAACTGTTTAAACACAAATGGCCTCATTCGTTCCACAACCACCAAAGCACCTATTCCATGCTCGGCCAGTTCTTTGAGTTCACTTTCATCTTTCAGGTTGGCCTTACGCAGCTCTCAACCACCGTCTGTACTAGTCCAGTCCATCCTGGATGAATTCAGTCTATAAAATAGACCACACCGCTGAACTGAATTCTGTTGTGGTTGGAGTACTTGCCGAAAGGTTTCTAGTTCGGTTAGGTTCCGGTTCGTTTCACTAAGGCCTGCAGTCTACCTGTGGGCATCCTTGAGAAAGATGGGCATCTTGCTCAAAGTTGCCTACAGGTGGACCGCAGGGAATCTAACTAGGAACCTAACTAGGAGGCTAATGGGTCTGATGGACCTAACCTCTACCTGCTCCAAAATGACGTCGATTTAAGAGTGACTTTGGATTAAATGACTAGATAGTAAATAGAGTCATCTGATTAGTCAGATACTTGTCTCGTAACAAACCGCTAGGCCTCATGATTCTGACTCCTGGTCTGTGTTTGTAGAAGTGAGCTCCGACCTTGAGGTGGTCATTCAGGTTAGTCCTGTAGTGCTTAATGCAAACACGCCGGGGGAGACGGCCGTGCACGTGAGGGTGGCCTCATGGAACCAGACCTTGGTGCTGATGTAATCACTGTGCTAAAGTTTGCTGTTCTGTAAACAACTCTGCAGAGGAGAGATACAGAGGAGGTTATATCATCTGTCTTAGGAGCCTGAATGCTAGGGTTGATCCCCGATACCGTGGAGTGCAGTGCCACCTGCTGGTAGAAATATATATCATTCCCATCTGTTGTATATCGGTTCAGTCGCTATCGTCAGGGAGGGGCTAGAGACTGGATATAAACATCCCTACCATCAGAGGGCCTTAAACCAGTAGGTTAGCTTACCTTTCAAATGCTTTGGTTTTGCAGAACCTGGTTTTCCTTTTGCAGAAAGTTCTGTGATTGTTAATGTCTCTGTTATTATATTGTAAACTTCATCCAAGTGGTTTTTCTGGTCCGCTTGCTCACTGAAGTCTCTGTCCACGTCCAAGTGAACTCTGGTTCTGTTCGCTTCAGATGCAACCTTGATGTGAACCAGATATCAGAGCATTAAGGGTTGACTGTACACTTTTGGACAACGTTTATTAAAAGGGTTCACTGTGATCACTCTCAAAAACACAAAATTATTCAGTTTTAAATGGGCTCAAGTTTTTATTTGTAGGAACTAAATGAAAAAAAAGCAAGATCATGCATAGTTGTGGCTGCTCCTTCTTCTGCAACAAGGAAGCGCGGTGAGTTTTCCCGTCCAATCGACAAGGGATGTGTTTGTTTAGTTTCCTTCCCCTTAAAAAGGCAACGCCTAACCAAATGAAAAGTGAAAGTATCATCTTAACCCTTCGATCAGACGACCCAGCTCCAGGCGTGATGGCCCTGAGCGTTAAAACCTGCCACCTGTCCTCTCCTCCCCCCAGCTGCTCATCGACATCGCTGAGGTGTCCTCGGTCATCACCTGGGACTTTGACGTGTGTAAGGGCGACGTGGTGTTCAACATCTTCCACTCCAAGCGGGCGCCCAGCCCCCCTAGGAAGGAGGCGCCGGGCGCCGCCCCCTTGGTGGGCGGGGCCAACCTGCCGCTGATTGACAGGAACTGGACGCTGGGCCAGGACTACAGCAAGGTGGAGACGGCGCTGGCCTGCCGCGAGGGCGAGAGCGTCCAGGTACGTGGGGCACGGGGTCCTCGGGGTCACGGCGGGGGTCCGAAGTCCATTCTGACAAATGGACTTTGTCAGAGGAAAGTAGCTTTGGATAAATGCGTCTGCTGAACGCCCCGAATGTAAATGTAATGCCATGGTGACGGGTTCTATTCCCGCGGTAACTGCAGGGTCAGGTTGATTTCCCTCCAAGGTGAGGGGTTTGAGTCCCTAGGGACTGACTGGTGTCACCAAGTCCTCATTGTTAGAGTATTCCTCATGGTTGCTGTGAGGAACTTATTTGGGAGTGATTTTGTTTTGAGGACTTGAGGATCGATGGGACCGTGTGCCTTTGGGAAATAAAACCGTCCGTTGCAATAAAGGCACAAAATCCTAATTATCTGAGCACTCAAGACAGTGAGGGCTTACCGTCCCACCAGTAAGCCCTCCTCTGTCCCTTCTCATCCTCAACCACACTCCCTATCTCACTCATTCCCTCTCTCACTCTTACTATCACTCAATCCCTCCCTTCTTCTCACTCTCACTCCCCCTGACTCCCACTCACTCACTCACTCACTCACTCCCCTCCCTCCCCCAGGGCTCCCACATCACCCGCTGGCCCGGCTTCTATATCCTGCAGTGGCGGTTCCAGGGCGCTCCGGCCTGCGCGGCCTCCAGCCTGCCCAGGGTGGACGACGTGCTGGCCTCGCTGCAGGTCTCCTCCCACAAGTGCAAGGTCATCTACTACACGGAGGTGCTGGCCTCGCAGGACTTCAGGTCGGTCCCACCGCCACTGAGTGCTGCTAGCGGGATGTAGCCGCTAATACCTCTGCTAACAGGATGTAGCGCTAATCTTTCTGCTAACCGAATGTAGGCGCTAATGGGTCTGCTAACAGCCTGTAGCCGCGAATATGTCTGCTACCAGTATGCATCCGCTAATAAGTCGGCTAACCGGATGTAGTCGCTTATTGTTCTCCTAACAGCCCGTTACCGCTAATACTTGTGCTAACAGCCCGTTACCGCTACTACGTCTGCTAACAGTAATATTCGCTACAATGTAGCGAATATTGTAGCCGTTTATACGTCGGCTAACAGAAAGTAGCTGCTAATAGGTCTGCTAACGGTATGTAGTGGCTAGTTGGTCTGCTAACAGTAGCTGCATATCAGTCTGCTAACAGTATGTAGCCGTATATATGTCTGCTAACAGTATGTAGCTGCTAATAGGTCTGCTAACAGTATGTAGCTGCTAATAGGTCTGCTAACAGTATGTAGCCACCATCTGGTCTGTGGGATTCACCTCTTCATGCTCTGTCCCTCCCCTGGCGTTGGTCTTCTTTGGTGGGGAGAAATGAGCCAACAATTTCATGAAGCCCAGGCGCAGGTTTCTGATTAAACTGCGGGCTTACTGCATCTTAGACTTTGAGAACCACTGCCCTAACGTCACCTTGTTGCTGCTCCCCAGGGGGTCCATGACCAGTCTAGAGTCCAGCCACAGTGGCTTCTCCCAGCTCAGCGCGGCCACCACCGCCTCCAGCCAATCACACACCAGCTCAGGCATATCCAGGTAGCATCTGACCAATGGGAAAAGAGCACCGTGAGGACGTGGACTCCTATTGGCTTGTACTGTGGACTTAACGAACACTTTTAGAATAACAAAATACTTAACACTTGACTATGGTTTCACGAATTATGATATTCAGCATTTAGTTTTATTGTTAATATAAATAATATGAATATATATATATATATTTATATCCGAGTAGCATATTGTTGACTTGAGGGTTCCTGTATTATCACAATCCTTTAATAAACTTCTTCTTTGGCAAGCAATGGTTGACTTTAATTTGTTTAAAGGACAATTCAGGTGTTTTGAACATTGAGCCCCCTTTCTGGTTTGTCTAGGATGAAATAGAGTTGTTAACACCGAAATTTTTAATATTGGTCCTGTCTCGAGTATTTGGCTAATTTCGATTCACCCCTGCCTGCTTCACAATGGCTGGCTATGGGCATTCACAAACCTATCCTTAAAACACCCCTAAACGTTAGTTTTCAGAAATGCAAAACTCATCGAGTGTTTAGTGGTGTTCGTTGATGTTCCTCATCAAGTATTGTAGCGAAATACAGTTTCTGTCGTGTTTTATTTGGCATTTTGTAAATCTGCCTTTTGTAAATGAAACGGAAAGGGGGGTGGTTGTAGTCTTTTCACTCGGTTCCCCCAAGCCCCAACCACAGCGAGTTCTACCAGCAGTGTTGTGCCTGAACGCGTTCATTGAACGATATTACTGCCTGATGAACGTTACTGGTGTCTGAACGGCACGCTCACTCGGTTTAACTTTGTTCAATAGGGGGGTTATTTGTTTATCAACACGGCGGATGCGTGCGCAGAATGAGAATTTTTTGACCGGTTGCCATGGTTATCTCCGTGTGGCTAATTTGCAGTTGCGGTGTTGTCAGCCTACTGTTACATTAAACTGTAATCAGAAAATGTATATGCTATAGACCCTATCATTTTTTTTGTGCTTTATTGCGCATGCACATTAAATGCTTTACCTAAATACACAAAATACACAGTTTATTATAGCTGAAAATAGCTACCTGACTGCTGTTATTTCAGAGTAAAAGTGAGACAGACCTCACGTGTGTGAGTGTGTGTGATAAATAAACCTGCGTTCACACCAAAAGATGCAAAAAGTTGACGCGCAACACGATCCCATTCAAAGTGAATGTAGAGACGGGTTGCTGCTTTGCTGCCGCAGCACTTGCTGCCGAGAAAACCGGCAGCAAAATTTGATTTGCGGCGTGGCAAAATCTGATTTGCAGCGCAGCACGCCCGTGCCCGCTGCCGGGTACGGGCGGCGGGCGCGTTCAAGTATTTTGCGGCGCGTCAAATGCTGCTCGAGTTTAAATATTTCAACTTTTCGGCAGCAAACGCGTGATGACAGCCAATCAGCGTACAACAGCGTTGCCACTGAGTGACATGCCGTAACAGCCAATCAGTGTTACTCCCTTGGAGTGACCTTGAGTTCACTACCTGATCCAGATCAAAGCGCTAAAATGGAGGAAAAGATAATAATTTCAGTCTCCGCATACCCGGTGTTCTATTTCATCCTTACTGACCGCCAGAGGCGGTGCTTTAAGCACTGGATTTATCCGTCTCGCGCATGCGCAGTTCGAGTACCTAATATCAACAAAGTCACCTGTGACCCCTGATGAGCTCCGGACAGCCTATATCTTCCGGTGACATCAGAGGATCTGTTCCTTTCATCTTCTCGCTTCGCAGGTATCGTATCACCTTGCTAGCTAAAAGCTAAATTGGATATTATTATCATTGATCGTTCGTTGCTGGTGGCCTTGCGACACTTGTCGGAGCCGTGAGCTGCTCACCCTCCAAAGGCCGCAACGGACCCGCCGAGAGGTTCGGATTGCGTGGAACGCATCTCCCTCGGCTGGATAAATTTACTTTGTTATAATTTCGTGTTTCAGTGAAGGCAGTGTACCCGCTCCCTCTCCCGGCGTTTGTATTGCGCTTATCACTTAATTTTCAAGTTGTGTATCGTTGCTATTGGTGACGGCAGTGTGTGCGCTCCCACTCCCGGCTTAGGTACGTTTTACCTCGGTGCCAACTCGGTTGTGCCCGCTTTGTGTTAACTGGTGAAGGCAGTGTTTTCGCTCCCGCTCCCAGCATTTATAGTTATATTTAGCCTTGTAGTTAGTAGCAGTGCTCCCGCTGAGGCAAACTGTCTGGGCTGTTATCCCGCCAATATTTGTCGGTGAAGGCTGTGCTTTCGCTCCCTCTCCCGGCATTTATACTGCACTTATTATTATCTACGTTTCGTTCTGACCGCTACCCTCAACTGGTGAAGGCAGTGCTCTCGCTCCCGCTCCCAGCAGAGGTGTGACTGTAGTTGGTAGCAGCGTTCCCGCTGAGGCTAACTTGTCTGGGGTTTTTTCTGTTCATATATCCATTGGTGAAGGTTGTGTTTTCGCCCCCTCTCCCAGTGTCTATTGTTTTTCTTGCTTTATACAGTGTTATTTTTTCTGGTTGTCAACATGGTTGGCGACCACTCATGCTCGGCCTGTATGGCTCCTCTGCAGATTGAGGATGGCCATGATTTGTGTCCCTCATGCCTTGGCCTCGGGCATCTGAAGGAGGGTCTTTCAGATGATCCCTGCATGAACTGCACTTTTATGCCTCGGGCAGTTAGAGTTGCTAGATTAGCTGAGGTGGAACAACGGTTGGGCCTCGTTTCGTCCCCCGAACTGTTGCCCCCAGCCCAGCGACGTAATCCAGCCCAGGATGGTCGCTCCAAACGTCGGGCTGCGGTGACCGCAGGCCCCACTTCTAGGAAGAAGGTTAGGGAGTCCGGGCTTGCCTCTAAGGTAGGCCAATTGACGGCAGAGCTCGAAAGCATGAAGTGCCTCTTCCTAGCCTTTCAGGCTGGGACTGGTGCAGGGGGGCCAGGTGCTCTTGCTCCTCCGGCAGCCACCTTGGAGCCGGAGGAAGATGTGCTTTCTCTGGCAGCGTCGGCTGCCGAGTTTGCTGAATACGAGCCGGATGGGGTCCTACAGGACGCAGCCTCCCATGCCTCCGCAGCGTGCTCCCGTCCTTCGACCCACAGCTCTACTAGTGCTTCTGAGGACAACTCAATGGGAGCCATCATTCGTATGGCCCTGGCCAGTCTGCAGCTAGACGTGCCACAAGCGCAGCCGGCTCCGGCCAGTGCTTTCTTCAGGCGTGGCCCAGCCCCCGCCAGCTTTACCGTGCCTCCATCGGAGGAGTATCTGAGGGAATTGCATGCATGCTGGAGGGATCCTAGAGCCCACTCTCATGCAACATCCGACGGTCGGTCACTGGCAGCCATGCAGGATGCACCCAAGTTTGGCTTGGACCGCATGCCAGCAGTTAAGCCAACCATAGCCGCTCTAATTGTCTCACCTGATGAGGCTCTAAGACCGGATGCGAGGTGTCCTCGTCCCCAGTGTCGGGTTACGGATGACTTGCTCTCCAAAGCCTATGACGCAGCGGCACGCATGGGACGCATAGGCAATTCTATGTCCCACCTGATGCTCGCTCTGTCAGCATCCCTGCAGGAGGTTGCAGTGGGTGCTCCGGCCCACGATTTCAGTGACGCTTCTTTGCAGGCGTTCGCACTGATGTCCAGAGAGTTGGGGCGGGTGATGTCCACTCTCGTCCAGGCTCGCCGCCAGGTTTGGTTGGCACAGTCTCCTCTTACTGAGGCGTGCAGGAGAACCCTCCGCAGTGTTCCAGTTGAACCTGGGGAGCTGTTTGGCTCTGCAGCTCTAGAGGCGCTTGAGCGAACAGTCCAGGCCAGGAAGACTCGCGAGCATCTATCTGTGCTTCAAAGGAGTGTGCCTCCTCCTAGCAGGCCTAGAGGTTCTTCAGCTGCCCCACAGCGCAGCTATCACCCACAGGCTCACCCCAGTGGCTACCTTAGGTCTCAGCGCCCACGTCCACAGCCTGCTCAGCAGCAGGCACAGGCCTTTCGGGCCCCTGAGCGGCTGCCCTCGGGGCAGCCTCAGGTCCCATATGCTGCCCGTCGTTCCCCCAGGACCTTTAGAGGTCGGGGGACCCGGCGCTGAGGGTCAGGGGCCGGTCGTCGGATGTTTTTCCCAGCAGCAACTCAGCTATTGGGCTGCTTCCACCAGGGACCCGTGGGTGCTTTCCACCTTGACCCATGGGTACAAACTTCAGTTCCGACGCCGGCCCCCAGCCTATGGCCGGGTCAAGATGACCATCATACACGACCCGGCCAAAGCCCAAGCCCTCACCCAGGAGCTTTCCGCCCTCCTGGACAAGGGTGCCATCGAGCCAGTAGATCCCCTGTTGCAACCCGGGGGGTTCTACTCGACTTATTTTCTGGTAGCAAAGAAAGACGGCGGACTCCGTCCTATCCTCGACTTGAGGGGCCTAAACAGGTTCCTGAAGATCCTGAGGTTCCACATGCTAAGCACCGCAGAGGTTCTGCGTACTGTTGCCAGGGGGGAGTGGTTTACATTAGTAGACCTGAAGGATGCCTACTTTCACGTTCCCATAGCACCGCACCACAGACAGTTTCTGCGGTTTGCTTTCCAGGGGCGTCGTTTTCAGTTCAGGGTGCTCCCGTTTGGCCTCTCCCTTTCCCCACGGGTGTTCACCAGGTGTGTGGCAGCAGCCCTCTCACCCCTACAGTCACGGGGCATGAAGATCCTGCCATATCTGGACGACTGGCTCATCTGTGCACCATCCCAGTCTCAGGTGGCCCTGGACACGACACTTCTTCTCTCCCATGTGGCCCGTCTGGGTCTCCGGGTGAATCTCACGAAGAGTTGCCTGGTGCCATCGCAGAGCATAGTTTTTCTCGGTGTGTCTCTCGACGCAGTCGCCATGAAGGCCTGTCCGTCGCCACAGCGGGTGGACGGCATCCTCCGCCTCCTTCTCCTGTTTCGGGAAGGCAGGCTGTTGCGCTATGTGGAGTTTTTGCGCCTCCTAGGGAAACTGACGGCTGCCGCTACGGTGGTTCCTCTAGGACTGCTGTCGCTACGCCCCCTCCAAAGGTGGCTGCACAGCTTTCATCTGGATGTCAGGTGGCATCGGCACAGGGGACTCAAGGTGTCACACTGCTGCCTACTTGCTCTGGCTCCGTGGAGGGACAGATCGTTTCTTCTCCAGGGCATGCCCATGGGTTCCATTGCATCCCGTCGGGAAACCGTCACAACAGATGCCTCCCTCTCGGGGTGGGGTGCTGTGTGGCAGAACCGGACAGCTCAGGGGCTGTGGCCTGTTCAGGTCCGCTCAGAGCATATCAATGTTCTGGAGCTGCGGGCTGTGCACAGGGCACTGCAGTCATTTCTTCCCTTCCTGGGCGGCCGGCATGTGCTCGTGCGGTCGGACAATGTCTCGGCCGTCTCTCACATAAACCACCAGGGAGGCACCAGGTCTGCACGGCTGTTGCAGGCATCCCGGGACCTCCTGTTGTGGGCAGCACCACGCCTGGCCAGCCTGAGAGCAATGTATTTGCCTGGGGTACAGAATCAGGCTGCAGACTCACTCTCCCGTTGCAAGCCGCCGCCGGGGGAGTGGCGGCTTCATCCGGAGGTCATCCTCAACATCTGGGACGTCTTCGGCAGGGCAGAGGTGGATCTCTTTGCCACAAAAGAGTCGACCCATTGCCCCCTGTGGTTCTCCTGGACAGAGGAGAGCAGCCCTCTGGGTCAGGATGCTCTCGCCCACGATTGGCCAGAGGGTCCCCTCTATGCCTTTCCACCAATCCCTCTGATTTTTCCGACGCTACAGAGGGTCCTCCAGCAGGGTCACAGACTGCTGTTGGTAGCCCCCTTCTGGCCAGGGAGAACATGGTTTCCACTGCTGCGCAGGCTCTGCAGCAGTTCACCACAGCGCCTTCCCGACAGGAAGGATCTCCTGTCACAGTTACAGGGCAAGATCTGGCATCCCGACCCTCGTTGCCTACAGCTATGGGTCTGGCCGCTGCAGGGCCCAACCCGCTGCTGACGGAGTGCTCAGACGATGTCTGCAATACCATACTGAATGCCAGGGCGCCCTCTACCCGGGCGTAGTATGAGAATAGGTGGCAGCTATTTACGGCATGGTGTTCAGACAGGGCTGAGGACCCTGTGCATTGTTCAGTTCCAATGATTTTGGAGTTCCTCCAGTCACTCCTGGATGGCGGCCGGGCCCCAGCTACTCTGAGGGTATACGTGGCAGCCATCTCCTCCAGACATGCTCGAGTAGACAATGACACAGTGGGGGGCCACAGATTGGTGGCCCTTTTTTTTTTGAAGGGGGCGTTGCGGTTACGACCCCCACGAGCACAGCGTGCCCCAGTATGGGATCTGCACCTGGTGCTCGATGCTTTATGCTTGCCTCCTTTTGAACCCCTGGCTCAGGTGGAGCTGAAGTGGGTCTCCACTAAAACTGCCTTTCTCCTCGCCATCGCGTCAGCAAAGCGCGTTGGGGAGCTTCATGCTCTGTCCGTGAGTGACTCATGTCTGAGGTGGAACTCGGATGGCTCAGGGGTTACCCTGTGGCCAAATCCAGCTTTCCTGCCGAAGGTTCTGTCATCGTCGAACCTCAACCGACCTGTCCGCCTGGCACAATTTGTTGCCTCGGAAGGGGAGGACAGGTTCAAACTGCTGTGTCCTGTGCGAGCTCTGAGAGCGTACGTAGCTGCGACCGCAGGCATCAGACGCTCGGACCAGCTCTTCCTCTGCTATGGTGGTCCTAGGAGAGGCTGTGCTCTCTCCAAGCAGCGATTGTCTCATTGGGTTGTGGACGTCATCACCCATGCCTATAAAGGAGGTGGTCACCCCCTGCCATCCGGGGTCAGGTGCCACTCTACCAGGGCTGTCTCAACGTCATGGGCTGCCCTGCGGGGCGTGCCCCTGGAAGACATCTGTGATGCAGCATCATGGACATCACCATGTACCTTTTCCAGGTTCTACCGGGTGAACGTTGCCACTCCCCATCCGTTGGCCGTGGTCCTGTTGCCCGACTCTGCTGTTCCCTCTCAATGAGGTAGGCGTTGGAGTTCCTCGTGACCTTGTTGGTATGAGCCATCCAGTGCTTAAAGCACCGCCTCTGGCGGTCAGTAAGGATGAAATAGAACGATAGTTACGTATGTAACTACGGTTCTATGAATCCTGGATGACCGCCAGAGCGCTCTGTCACTCAGAATCCTTGTGTACTCGCGAGAAGATTCTGCAGGAACAGATCCTCTGATGTCACCGGAAGATATAGGCTGTCCGGAGCTCATCAGGGGTCACAGGTGACTTTGTTGATATTAGGTACTCGAACTGCGCATGCGCGAGACGGATAAATCCAGTGCTTAAAGCACCGCCTCTGGCGGTCATCCAGGATTCATAGAACCGTAGTTACATACGTAACTATCGATCTTCAACACCACCTTGGCCAGTTATCCAAGAAGGATAGTCGCTATGTCCTTAATTAATACATGTTCCCGTAAGGGCTGAGATGGCAGAGAGGATAGCTGATTTGGAACGGAACAGCTGTTCGCTTCCACGGGGAAAAAGTAAGGAACTCCAACTTACTTAGGCCTACTTATTAACGTTCAAAAGCTATTAAATCTTCAACTAAATATGCAGATACTTTCATAATCGGTTCCAGGGAGTATGTAGGGATTATTAGTGTTTTTGATGGTGTGTTTTTCTGGAACGAGTAGGCCTATTCGAATACTCGCTCGGAAAAACCAACGAGTAGGCCTATTCGAAGCCTGAAAAATGGCATTCAGGCCACTTGAGGTGGTAAACAGTCTGGTTATGTTTTTAAACCGTTTAT
This sequence comes from Gadus macrocephalus, assembly GCF_031168955.1. Lineage (NCBI taxonomy): Eukaryota > Metazoa > Chordata > Actinopteri > Gadiformes > Gadidae > Gadus > Gadus macrocephalus. Next base: position 19,322,572 of record NC_082383.1, read on the forward strand.
TCTCTTGCCAGAAGGACCTTTTTTAAATACAATTCGGGGCTGATTAAATAAAACCCAGGTTTTAGCACCGAAAGAAACAGCATATGTGACGCCACTGGGCAGGGGCGATTCGAAATTAGCCAAATGCTGGAGACGGGACCAATATTAAAAATGTCGATGTTAACCACTCTATTTCATCCTGGACAATCCAGAAAGTGGGCTCAATGTTAAAAATACCGGAATTGTCCTTTTAATTGTCCATCAATTAACAACTTTCTAATTTATTTTGTATTAGGATTGTATTTTCTATTGTTTTCAATGGTCAGATTTGTGCCCAGAAGATGTGAAATCTCGGTCTGTTTAAAGGTAGTTCTTAAGACAAACTACTTGAAATCTACTTCTTGTCGATGAGACTTTTTATAAACTCTGCTGTTGCAGTTATCATACCGTCCACCAAGTGGCGTTGTGCCACCGGGAAAGTATCTTGGAAGACCGTTGAGGGACCGCTATAATTTATTTTTTGATCTACTGATTATCGATTATTCTACTTGATTCAGTGACTTCAGTGAATACTTTCCACTTTAATGTTACATATGACTGTTTTACATACTTAATGTTAATGTAATACAGTATATCTGAAATATTGTGTTGCATATGCATGTCAATTCATAGAGGCTTTCTCATCTGACTGCTATTACCAAAGGCATGTTTCGAGCTAGATTTCTCCCCTCATTAGTCATTCATCAGTTGTCATTCCGAGTAAAATATGCGTCTAACAGCTCCCGACACTCGTGGACTTACAGAAGTCGGACCTAACGGGACCGAGGACGGTTGACCTGGGCGACATGAGAGAGAGGAATCATGAGCGTTTATCCCCGGGTCCACAGCGGTGAATAATCAACCTAAGCAGCTAATGACCTCCCTGGATGTCCGTTCTCCACCTAAATAAACAGCACTAGCCTAGCGGGCAGCTAATGTCTGACTCCAGTCCAGTTATCTTTATGGAATTGTTCATTGTTTTTGGGAGGGGGGGGGTCTACAGTTATTAGAGAGGGAGAAGGAGGGAAGGGGGGTGTACAGCTGTTAGCGAGTGAGGAGGGGGGGTGGGGGTGGATGAGGAGGATAGGAAGAGGAGAGCGAGGAGGCAGCCTGTTGTGCTCTGAGGAGGACGTGCTCTGCAGGGCGGTGGGGGCAGACGGGGTATTGATCAGTGGAGCCTCCATCAGTGCAGAGCAGAGCGTACCTTCCCATCAGCCCCTGTGTTCGTATTCTATCAGCGCTAAACCACCACAATCACCCCGGCTCGGATTCCAGAGCTCGCCTTCAGAAAGTGAGACACGCACGCACGCACGCATGCACGCACGCACTATCGAGAGGATCTGGAAATGGCTTGTCATCGCAGATCAGCGACATGACGCCGAGTGTCTGGACATCATATCATCGCACATCACCATTGCACTGTGAATACGAAACGGTGGCTCTTTTAACTCTGAACCAAGGACACAGCGCCACCTCTGGTAACACACCGTAATACTCTCTATTCTCCGCATTATCGCCACATTCAGCGATTTGAGTAACTATCTCGGCTGGTGTTGATTTAGGTGTGTTGCTGTGAACATGGCCTATGTTGACGTATTGAGATTAAACCTAAAAGCCAGACTTGCGATTCGCAGCTGTGACCTGAATAGGCTGAAACATTTATTATTTGCGTCAAGTCTCTTCCTTGCAAAGGAAGCCTTAGAAAAAACAACACAAACACACTAAACACAATCTAAACAACACAATTGCAAAAACACTAAACAACACAATCACATAATCCAAACAACACAATCACACTAAACAACCCAATAACAAGGCTTTGCAAGCCTTAGAAAGATTGTGTGATTGTGTAGTTTATATTGTGCGGCTGTGTAATTTATTTTGTGTGGTTGTGTTGTATAGATTGTGTGATTGTGTTGTTTATGTCCTAAGGCTTTTAAAGAAAGCCTTAGGCTACATTTGTTTCCATAGAGATTTTAATTGCCCGACGAGGAAGTCATCAATATCCTCCACTTCCAGCGTTTGTTTAATTGAGATTAATCTACATAATTGGCGGACACCAACGAGACCATCTGGGATGACTTTATCAAAACAATTCTAGGCTTACATTTCCCATTCTTTCCAATGATATATACTCTCTTAGTCTTAACAACTGCCTTTATAACTTTGTTTAAGCATTTACTTTATGTGTCAGGTTTTAAACCACTTCATAATGGCTGTTTCTGCGATCAATAACAATTAAAAATGTCTTATATATTACATTTCCTCCTTTTAAAGGTTATCCTCTCTTCCGCTATCTCCTTTCCTCCACATCTCTGTTCCATTCTCTTTTCCTCCCTCTTTTTCTGTTCCATTATTTCTCCCCTGTTCCCTCTGTCTCTCTCTCGTTCCCTCTGTCACACTCTCGTTCCCTCTCCTATATAAACTCCCCGTAATGGTCCTGATGCGACCGTATGAAACGGCTTTAATTGAGGACAGGGTAGTAAAGTAGGACTCCACTTTGGATCATCATTATAAACCCCAAAGCCACTCTCTGTGCCGGCTCTGAACTCCAGGGGGCCCGAGGCAAGAATAATTTCAGGGCCCCAATCATAATTCCGGGAGCTCCAAAAGCAGTCGTACCTGCGTTCAAAACACTTTTTAATGGCCTTTCTGTCTTGTCTTGAGTGGACCACTTCACCACATGCAGATCCATGCTGTGTTCTACAAGTTACATCCAACCTCCTTTTGTTTGGTTGTGTCTGAGTGTGTGATTGGCCAGACAGTCGCCTTACAGGGCTTGGGGATTTACCACCAGCCTGATTAACATGTCCACATTCAGAAAGATGTACAGCTGTATCTACTCATCAGCAAAAGTCATCATACCAGAGAGAGAGAGAGAGAGGCCGTGGCTCTGCCAAACACTCATCAGATGCCCTTTCCTCACAGATCGATCGATCTGTGAGGAAAGGGCATCTGATGAGTGTTTGGCAGAGCCACGGCCTCCCATGTGTCGTCACGCCGACCCTCGTGGTGGGGGGGCTGCGGTGGAGCTCGTTTGTAAGCTCATTGCAGAGACGGCGGTCGATTTCCTGCTCCGCTAAACCAACCGATTGATGCTCCCGTCTAATTCCCCGTGGATCCCCGCCGGGCGAGGTCAATACAAACACGGGATCTGTCATGATCCGCTCGCTGTTCACCTGACAGGGGAGCAGGCGAGGGCTGAGGCCGTGGTGGATCGGACATCCAGACCTCCACAGCGCGCTACACTGGCTTTAATGTCTTGACAACTCGGTGTCTGCATTGGACTTGAAACCTGTCGCACTTCTGAGATAACCACCAGGGAGAGAGAGAGAGAGCGGGGGAGTTAGGGAGAGAACAACAGGGAGAGGAGGAGGAGAGGGGGAAGAGCAAGAGAGAATCTTGTTTAGAGGGAGATGGACAGACTTGCTGACAGGCAGACAAAGACACTGGCTGTCAAACGGATGCAGCATTGAGATTCTGGCTGCAGGAGGGATAGACAGACATACAAACAGACTTGTTGACAGACAAGCTGACCGAGACTGGCAAAGGGACAGACAGACAGACAGACAGACAGACAGGCTGATAGGCGATCGGTCAAAGGGACTGGCTGACGGACACATGGACGGAGGGACAGATAGGGTTGGGGTGGTGGAGGGCGGGGCCCGGGGGGGGGAGGTGTGAATGTCTCCAGGCGACAGAGAGAGACGCTTCATCTCGCCCCGACCAGCAGAATCTGCTCTGCCGGCGCTATGCCACCAAGACGGATTCAGAGATGCTTTCTTTAGGGAGGACTCTGACACTGTGGCTCAGTCAGCATCTTCACTGATCTCGGCTACTGGGGCGGCATGTGGCCCAGGAGGTAGAGCGATGAATGGTAACCGGAACGTTGCTAGTTCAAACCCCGGCTCCTCCTCGCTGAGTGCCGAGGTGTCCTTGAGCATGACGGTGTGTGAATGTGTGTGAAAGGTGGAGTGTGGCAGCCACCTTGTTGCAATGGTTTTCTCTCTGTTGTTCAGAAGCAAGTCTCCAACGCGGCGTTTCACGACCTTATCGTCACCTGGTATGCAGTTGGTTATGTAGACTCCTAAGCGAGTACATGGAAGGTGCATTCTTTATAAAAAAAACACAAGATGGATTTATAGATTCTGTTCATGCTACAAACAAATCAGTGAATAATACCCACAGGCGTTCTGGAAGATGTTGATGGGGCTAGAACCTTTTTCTGAATGCAGACCCACGCTTGGGGCACAAGGAGTATCAGATCTGAGAAACGTATGGATCACGTCCCAGTACTCCACTGGGATTAGCTTTAGAACCCCAACCTGAGGTGGTCACACTGGCAGGGTTCTTCAGATAACTTCTTAGATAGCAGTTCAGTTTGGAGACGGTTGTGTGCCCGGGCTCCTGTGAGCCGTATCACACATCCTCCTCCTGGTGGTTCTGGCCTCCTTGTTCCTGTCAGGTTTCAGAGCGTGTCGCTCACTGGAGCATGACGTCCTAGCGTGGACACGGAGCTCCTGTGTCCTGGTTCCCATGGGAACCCAGCAGCGGCCTGTAGCCGATAGACCATCTCCTCTCATGAACACGACTGTATCCCCCACGCCCCCCCTCTCACCTGGTTCTGCTCCTGGCTCTGTCACTAGCTCTCTCTCTCTCTCCCACATTCTGTCTCTCTTGCCCTCTCTCTTTGTCTTTCTTTCTTGCTTTCTCTCCCTTTCTTTTTTGCTCTCTCTCTCCCTCTTTCTTTCTTGCTCTTTCTTTCTGTCTTTCTTGCTCTCTCTCTCTAACCCTTAAAAATGGTACTTAGCATTGTGTAGCATCTTATCCTAGCTATCTCTGTTGTATACGGGGAATGGGTTAGCCTAGTGATTGTTAGTGCTTGCCACTTGGTTCTATGAACATCCTTACTGTACCGAGAGTGCCATTTTTCTGACAAATGTACAAATGACAAATTGTAATTCACTTTAGATAAAAGGGTGTGCTAAATACCCCAAATGTAAATCTAAGAATCTGAGCGTTATAAGTTTCAGTTACACAGGTTACACACAGCGAGAGATGAGGTCCTCTGATGCAGGAATATCCGTTTCTATGACATGTTTTAAACAGCACTTCGTCATATCCTTCCTCACAACGTCTCCCTCATATTCTCCCCGCTCCGGGGGGGAATGTCTGACGAACACATCCCGCGTGGAGTAAGAGAAGAGATCTCCGTCAGTAGGAGATGGGAATCGTGAAACTGACGAAACCAGAGCTGACTGGATCTAGTTGTCGACTCTCAGAACCCCCCTCAGCCTCGGGGTAATCACCTGGTTACAGGAAGTCGGCGAACACAGACTTCCTGAGCACTGAAGCTCGCTGTCAGAGATGAGCTCAGCTCGCTACATGTGTGATAAAATGAGCTTGGTGCTTTTCTCACTCTTCCGATATCTCAGTAAAAGATTTTTCAATATGTGAGTTGAGTTATATTTTTAGCAAACAAATTCTCAGCTTGACTACCCTTCTCTCTTTCCCCTGTTGATTCGACATTTCTATCTTTTTCACCAAATGAGATGCACATAGGGGTGTGTGTGCGTGTATGTGTGTGTGTTTTAAGTTAGTAGTAGTAGTTAAGTAGTGGGGGCACTGCACACGCTTCAGAAAAAAACCACACAGAAAAATTGCTTTTAGAAGAAACTTCCAATGTGCCTGTCTTCAGAGGTGCTGACGTGTGACAGCTAATCTGTGTCACCGACTGCAGCGCTGGCGTGACTTCACGGCGGGCGTCTGATGAGTGTTTAAACACACATCACGCCGTCTGCTGCTGCTGGGAGGCCCGGATTGGCTGGTGGTCGCCTCTCGCAGCCGGGCCCTCTCCGCTGACCTCATTAGGTCTGGGAGGTGTTTGTCCGTTGAGGGGGGGGGGGGGGGGGGGGGCGTCAGACGGCTGTACTCTGCAGCTGATCGAATGGGCTGCAGCCGGTCGGATCTGGAGTACACACAGCGAGAGATGAGGTCCTCTGATGCAGGAATATCCGTTTCTATGACATGTTTTAAACAGCACTTCGTCATATCCTTCCTCACAACGTCTCCCTCATATTCTCCCCGCTCCGGGGGGGAATGTCTGACGAACACATCCCGCGTGGAGTAAGAGAAGAGATCTCCGTCAGTAGGAGATGGGAATCGTGAAACTGACGAAACCAGAGCTGACTGGATCTAGTTGTCGACTCTCAGAACCCCCCTCAGCCTCGGGGTAATCACCTGGTTACAGGAAGTCGGCGAACACAGACTTCCTGAGCACTGAAGCTCACTGTCAGAGATGAGCTCAGCTCGCTACATGTGTGATAAAATGAGCTTGGTGCTTTTCTCACTCTTCCGATATCTCAGTAAAAGATTTTTCAATATGTGAGTTGAGTTATATTTTTAGCAAACAAATTCTCAGCTTGACTACCCTTCTCTCTTTCCCCTGTTGATTCGACATTTCTATCTTTTTCACCAAATGAGATGCACATAGGGGTGTGTGTGCGTGTATGTGTGTGTGTTTTAAGTTAGTAGTAGTAGTTAAGTAGTGGTGGCACTGCACACGCTTCAGAAAAAAACCACACAGAAAAATTGCTTTTAGAAGAAACTTCCAATGTGCCTGTCTTCAGAGGTGCTGACGTGTGACAGCTAATCTGTGTCACCGACTGCAGCGCTGGCGTGACTTCACGGCGGGCGTCTGATGAGTGTTTAAACACACATCACGCCGTCTGCTGCTGCTGGGAGGCCCGGATTGGCTGGTGGTCGCCTCTCGCAGCCGGGCCCTCTCCGCTGACCTCATTAGGTCTGGGAGGTGTCATTGCAGAGACGGCGGTCGATTTCCTGCTCCGCTAAACCAACCGATTGATGCTCCCGTCTAATTCCCCGTGGATCCCCGCCGGGCGAGGTCAATACAAACACGGGATCTGTCATGATCCGCTCGCTGTTCACCTGACAGGGGAGCAGGCGAGGGCTGAGGCCGTGGTGGATCGGACATCCAGACCTCCACAGCGCGCTACACTGGCTTTAATGTCTTGACAACTCGGTGTCTGCATTGGACTGGAAACCTGTCGCACTTCTGAGATAACCACCAGGGAGAGAGAGAGAGAGCGGGGGAGTTAGGGAGAGAACAACAGGGAGAGGAGGAGGAGAGGGGGAAGAGCAAGAGAGAATCTTGTTTAGAGGGAGATGGACAGACTTGCTGACAGGCAGACAAAGACACTGGCTGTCAAACGGATGCAGCATTGAGATTCTGGCTGCAGGAGGGATAGACAGACATACAAACAGACTTGTTGACAGACAAGCTGACCGAGACTGGCAAAGGGACAGACAGACAGACAGACAGACAGACAGGCTGATAGGCGATCGGTCAAAGGGACTGGCTGACGGACACATGGACGGAGGGACAGATAGGGTTGGGGTGGTGGAGGGCGGGGCCCGGGGGGGGGAGGTGTGAATGTCTCCAGGCGACAGAGAGAGACGCTTCATCTCGCCCCGACCAGCAGAATCTGCTCTGCCGGCGCTATGCCACCAAGACGGATTCAGAGATGCTTTCTTTAGGACTCCCCGCTCCGGGGGGGAATGTCTGACGAACACATCCCGCGTGGAGTAAGAGAAGAGATCTCCGTCAGTAGGAGATGGGAATCGTGAAACTGACGAAACCAGAGCTGACTGGATCTAGTTGTCGACTCTCAGAACCCCCCTCAGCCTCGGGGTAATCACCTGGTTACAGGAAGTCGGCGAACACAGACTTCCTGAGCACTGAAGCTCACTGTCAGAGATGAGCTCAGCTCGCTACATGTGTGATAAAATGAGCTTGGTGCTTTTCTCACTCTTCCGATATCTCAGTAAAAGATTTTTCAATATGTGAGTTGAGTTATATTTTTAGCAAACAAATTCTCAGCTTGACTACCCTTCTCTCTTTCCCCTGTTGATTCGACATTTCTATCTTTTTCACCAAATGAGATGCACATAGGGGTGTGTGTGCGTGTATGTGTGTGTGTTTTAAGTTAGTAGTAGTAGTTAAGTAGTGGTGGCACTGCACACGCTTCAGAAAAAAACCACACAGAAAAATTGCTTTTAGAAGAAACTTCCAATGTGCCTGTCTTCAGAGGTGCTGACGTGTGACAGCTAATCTGTGTCACCGACTGCAGCGCTGGCGTGACTTCACGGCGGGCGTCTGATGAGTGTTTAAACACACATCACGCCGTCTGCTGCTGCTGGGAGGCCCGGATTGGCTGGTGGTCGCCTCTCGCAGCCGGGCCCTCTCCGCTGACCTCATTAGGTCTGGGAGGTGTTTGTCCGTTGAGGGGGGGGGGGGGGGGGGGGCGTCAGACGGCTGTACTCTGCAGCTGATCGAATGGGCTGCAGCCGGTCGGATCTGGAGTGCGGTACGTTCGTGACGTTTTCGCTGCAGTATAGTGAAAGCATCTTAAAACTTATTCCAAAGCAGCATACAATGTCTAGTAAGAGGACAGGGGGGGGGGGGGAAGAGGACAGGCGGAGGGAGGAAGAGGACAGGGGGGGGGGGAGGAAGAGGACAGGGGGAGGGAGGAAGAGGACAGGGGGAGGGGAGGAAGAGGACAGGGGAGGAAGAGGACGGGGGAGGAAGAGGACGGGGTGGGGAGGAAGAGGAAGGGGGGGAGGAAGAGGACGGGGGGGTAGGAAGAGGACAGGGGGGGAGGAAGAGGACGGGGGAGGAAGAGGACGGGGTGGGGAGGAAGAGGAAGGGGGGGAGGAAGAGGACAGGGGGTGGGGAGGTAAAAGAAGGGTGGAGGAAGAGGACAGGGGGGGAGGAAGAGGACAGGGGTGGGAGGAATTGGACGGGGAGGAAGAGGACAACGGGAGAGGGTGGGGAGGAAGAGGACAGGGTGACAGGGAGGGAGGAAGAGTACAGGGGAGGGGGGGAGGAAGAGGTTGAAGAGCAGAGAGGAGGTGAGCAGGAAGAGAGGCTAACATTTTGATCACCTTCGCTGGCCCTCTTTTCATTTCATGTCAAGATCCAGTCAAGAAAGAGGAAGTGCACCAAGCAGGTTACGAAATAGTTTTTGTCCAGTGGGAGGAACTGGGAAGGGTTGGGAATTAGATCAATAAACCGTTTCCCACCGGTAGTTCTGTCAAAGACATCATTCCAGAAGTTCTGGTGGCATGTAGTGGCCTCGAAATAACTAATGTTCAGAAGAATGTTCAGTTGGCAGGCGGCACTGTTCAAAACATCTCCATTCAGGGGGTCGCCTTGTTTCTAATTCCGTCTTCGCAGCTTCTGCGTCTGGTTTCTCACTTCTGAGTTCCGTTTCCGAATTCCATTTGTCGGTTCATTCTGACTTCTGCTGCTCAGTTCTGTTCCCAGTCCTCCCAGCTGTCCCAGCAGGCCGGGACGTATGCTGTCAGGGCGCCGCTCAGAGCTGAGTCACCGGCGACGACGCCAGAGGATTCCGGCTCGGGTCACCTGACCGGGGGGTCCGTCTGTTCATCGCCGCCGGTGACAGACGTTAGATTAGCAGAAGATGCTTCAGTGATGCGTCACGGCGGACTGCTAGCGTCTGTGTCCCAGTATATACGGCCGGTTGGGTCGTAGTTTAGGAGAAGTTGGTTTATTGTTTGAGTGATGTAGGGATGTATTAGAGGTCGATTAATGTTGTCAGAAATAACTGAATATAAAGGTAAGCGAAGTGTCACGTCTTATTCTTGTTGATTTGTCTCCCTTGTAAGGCACTTTGTGTTGCGGTAAAAAAATAAGCGTGACATAAATATAGTTTGATTCGAGGATTGAAAAGGGCCGATCCATATTTTCGTTTTAAGCACCGACTTGCAGAATACTTGATCCATGATTGCTCAAAACACCCGCAAGGGCTTGCATTATTTTTCAATAAGGGCTGCGTTTTTTCTGTTCCGAATCAATGCGCTACAAATCTAAAATCGTATCTACAACGGTCAATTTTAAATACAACTATCGACCAGATGTTTCCTTGACCGCGCAAATACAACTCTCAAATCGTCTGGGAGGAATGTTTAATTTTCAGTTCTTTAAGGACGATAAAAAAAGCAATAACGTTGGTGATGAAAGTAACCGATATCTTGATGGAAATTTGTTTGAGGCTTAGCGTAAGGAAGTCGGGGAGCAGTCCAGTAAGCAAGAAATAAAGCACTCTCAGGTGTCCTCCTGTTACAGGCAAGCAATGCACTTAGAGGGATAGTAACCGTGGCAACATCCCCATCCCATAATGCGTCAGGGTCCAACACCGGAATCCCATCCCATCATGCATCAGGGTCAAACACCCGCGTGGTGCTTCACTCCTCACTCATGCGTCGAGAGGATGACATGGTGAACCTAAACAGACCTGCGGGAAGTTCCATATCGGAGCGGTGGATTTAAACATGCATGGCGCACCCATTCCCTGTTCCATGATTGGCCGCTTTGAGTGATGATGTTTACACATGGCCGGGCGTCACCAGCCGACAGGTCGTTCATAAGCGTTCCAACGGCGACGACGACCAACCGAAAACACAAGCGTGACTTGGGAGGAGCCTGCAGGTTGTTCTGCCCTACGAAGCTCTGAGTTATGTTTGTTCCGTGAAGCGATTCTCTTTGAATGTGTTGAATACATTCAGGTGTGTGTGTGTGTGTTGAGGAGGATTAAGAAGCAAGGGCTGTATGGCTGTGGCAGACAATCGATCACCTGGTGGTCTTATTTGTTCCTCCAGATCTAGAACCTTCTGCTGAAACACAAACGCTTCGGCCTTGCTTTGTTCCAGCAAAAATATTTCCACTGCACTCATTCCTTTGGTTTCTAAAGCAGATGTAAATTTCAGCACCTCGCAGAAAGAACAGACGATGAATTTCTCCATCAAGCCAAGGAGAAATCTTTTCTCTCTGAATCACTTTCAGAATGTGAGAATTGGATTTGGGGACGGAAACAGCGAAGGCTGCGGTTACAAATGTAGGCCTTCATTAGTGCAGCCGAGACAGCGCTTGTCCCCTCCTGGAGTATACACGGAGGACATGCTGTCAAGGTGACTCAGCAGAGAGTTCCTGGAGAACTAGTTTTACAGTCTTTTTTTTTAAGGCCTCTATCAAGGCCACCTTTCTACCTAGCTGATCACTGTGATCCATGACTGGGTTGACTGGTAAAAGGAGGTTGCAAGTTTGATCCCTGTTGCCTTGCGTGGTTGACACCACTGTCGTTGTGTGCATAAATGGGTGAATGTTAGACAATATTGTTAAGCACTTTGAGTGGCTAATGGTTAGAAAAGCCCTGTATAAATGCTGACCATTTATCATTGATCATCTGGTCACAGCTTATTCAGACCTTCTTGAACTCCCCCTGGCCTAGAACGATCTTGCAGCTTTAGATTTACTTCAACTTGGCTTCTGCCGGTGAGTGAGCTCACCGTGTGAGTGTTTGGTTAAACAGAGGATGGCCTCATACAGGGTTAAAAGAGAGAGCATAATTACCATTAGCACACTCGGTCAAAGTGCTTATGGAGTCATCCCGAAAAGCCATCTAAAGTCAACCAGGACAGCGCTGTTTGTCACTCTAACAAGGAGTAGTTTAGGACCCAGCAGAACACACAATGAAAAGGAACACCCAGAGTTACTAATTGGCCTTCAATATTTGAAGAATCTTGTAAAAGCATTTTAATTTTTTTATGTGTGGTTTTATTCTGAAGTGTGTGCAGTTCCACCACCACGCAAAATACACACACACATACACATACACACATACACATACACACACACACACACACTCACAAAGCTATCTGTGCATCTGATCTGGTGAAAAGACAGAAATAAGTCACAAACAGGGGAGAGAAGGTTAGTCAAGCGGAGAATTGGTGGGCTAAAATGAAACTATAATATAACTCAGAACTCACGTTATCACCTTAAAAATATTTAAATGGAGCTATGGTAAATAAATAGCTCAGTTAACGTACGTTTTTATAAAAGGCTTAATATAAATAATAATATGTTCCTAATAACATATTATTATATAATTTACACTCCATCTGTGGTCTTAGATCAATCTCCAAGTGTGTTAAAATGGTGCCTCTACACTACAATAAATTACATCAAAGAATGTATAATTCACAGCTTTCATTTGTGAATAGAAGCCAATTGAGTTTCTGTTGTCCATTAAAGAGTGTTGTCCACTCTTTAATCCCTGGCCACGACCCTGCATGTCACTCAGATCCTCTCCCCCTGTGATCGCTGCAGTTCCTGAGATCCTGAGTTAGGTACCGTTTGGTTCCTATCTCAGGATGCTAAGAGGCTTCTCCACCTTGGGTTGGTCCAGTCAGTGGACCAACAGGTGCAGCTGTCTGAATATGGTTGTTTTCTCTTTGAAGCTGGACATGTCTGCCAATGATTCTCCTCCAGTGTTTTCGCACTCTCTCGACTTTACTCATTGTCAAGTTCTATTAAATTCTATTAAAATGCTAATGGTGTTTTAGATCAAGGTTCTCTCTCTCTCTCTCTCTCTCTCTCTCTCTCTCTCTCTCTCTCTCTCTCGTTTGGTGGTGAAGAGGCCGTCCGTCAGAATCAAAAGCTCAGATTCCTCGCTGTCATAAAAACAATTATCAAGGCCTCTGCTGCTGGCTAGACGGGCGTACTGAAGGCAGCATCCTCCGTTCAGCTAGTGTTTTGCACCAAGAGGGCGTTGTCGGTGAAATAAGAGCTCATCCAGCCGTCGCGGAGAGAGGAGAGAGCTGATGGTTTATTCAGAATGGGCTCAGGCCCTCATGGCGGTCGGGTCTGCAGAATATAACTCCAGATTGAATGTTTGTGTTGCGCTGTGAGACACCGAACGGCGGGGCTAATGCGGAGGAGTCGAGGATCACAAACCACACCAAGAACACAAACCATTGTTTTTGTTCTGCATATCCTGCACGGCGAGGTTGTGTCGGGGCCTGGGAGTCAGCGTGAGGCGGGGGGTGTTCTAACACACGGTTTCATGAATCCCAGGGTCGACGTGTGGCTCAGGAGGTAGAGCGGGTTGGCTGGTCACCGAAAGGTTGCTAGTTCGATCCAGTGAGGTGTCTCCACTCATCCTCCCACACTGCTGACTGCAGCGGGCGACGAAAACCCACTGTTGGTCTGACGGGGGGGGGGGGGGGGGGGAGTAATGTGAGCTGAGGTCTGGTCCGTCTCCGTCAATAGAAGGGAATGTTTCAGCCGAGGAGCGATGATGTAATGTAGTGATGGGCTTTAGGTTGGATGAGGAGCACTGATTTGGTCTGAATGAAGGGTAGTCGGACAAACACCCAACCATACAAATACACAATATGTAGGCCTATACATGCAATTACTCACTCACTCACTCACTCACTCACTCACTCACTCACACATCATTATTCTTGTGAAGAGCTGGATATATATATAGATGGATGAATGAATGAATATATAGATGGATGGATGAATGCAGGGGCGTAGGAACGTGTTTAACATTGGAGGGGACACATATCGGAAACCTGACAGATTCATTGATGGTTCGAAGAGAAATATGTCATAAATGAACTACACTGCAAAACATTCACAAATGTATTTTATTCTTCTAAAAATATACATTTGTAAAGGAAAACACATTTTGAATGGCAGTATTGAACTGATAGCCTACATATCAAATCAATTATTTAATTGCAGGCCTTATCATACAGTTTTGTAGACTGATAAATAACATGTGAAAAATATTGATCTAAATTTGAATTCGTATTTTCTGAATACCTTTTATTTTCTTAGTTGTAGCCTATCTTATGCCTCAATGAACACACAGGCAAAGGTTAAGGTTAAAGGGAAAAACAGCATCAAGAATTTTAACATATACACCAACGGTTCTATCAACATCCTTTCTGTACCGACAGCGATATATTGATGCAGTTCTTATGACAAATGTACTTATTGTAAGTCGCTTTGGATAAAAGCGGCTGCTAAATGCCCTAAATGTAAACGTAAATGTAACTTGTTTTTAATCTCGAGTAGGCCTATGTGATATTATTCGAACATTTCCACTAACTGATTGGTGTGTGAAGGCAAACGAAAACGACATTAGAATGGATGTAATGAACTGATAAATATAAATTAGTGTGTATACTGATACAAATAAAAGCTAGATAGCACTGTAGTGTTATCCAACAGTGTCAAACGTGCCGTGACACACAAAAGGTTGAAAAACTATGGCCTAGGCAAAAGAGCCAAAATGTTTTCTTCTCCTGTCATTTGCAGCCACGAAATGCTTGCAAATTGACTTCTTGTCAGTAAGTCAAGTCTATCCTGATGGACATGACAGACAGCAACATGGTTGAGTCTGTTTTGAGACATTGTGGACCGGAGCCAGGTTTTGAGCCTGCGGAGGACACTAAAACTTCTCAGCTATTCTACTGCTGTCTTTTCATTTGAACAGCTCTAACCTGTTGCGTTAGCTGCAGACACCCGCATCTCAAACAGTCTGAGCCGTTGATGGGATGCGGCAGCTTATGGCTGTCTTGCGAGTGAGACGTATTCTCGCGAGATCACGAGATCACGCGATTAGAGTAGCAGGCTGGCAGCGATCAGCAGCGGTGACAGCGGCGCTTACGTCCCCGATGGAAAGCAGGCAACTTTTCTTCTAGGCAGCGATTCGAAGGCGTTTCCAGCCTGAAGTCCTTCCAACCTCCAACCGCCCCCAACCCTGCGCGCTGCCATACATGGGGCAGGTGACAAGACGCTGTGTTGCGCTTTCAAAATAAAAGCGAGTAAAATATAAAATATATATATATATATTTTGCGGTATAATTTTTGGGGGGGGACAAATGCGCCTGTCTCGAAAATTGGAGGGGACACGTCCCCTCCGTCCCCCCCGGTTCCTACGCCCTTGGATGAATGAATGAATGGTCGGATCAGTCCATCTAAAGTCTGCTCAACAAAGAAAATATTCATGACTCGTGCAGAATATTTTCTCTGTCTAACAAACATCTATATTAGGCTTATCATATTGGAAATCAGGATATTTTACATCTCAAGTCAAGGGAATGTTTTAGTAACATAATCCCTAGAAACACACATTTTTATTGCAGTACGAGCAAATCGCGATCT
This sequence comes from Gadus macrocephalus, assembly GCF_031168955.1. NCBI lineage: Eukaryota > Metazoa > Chordata > Actinopteri > Gadiformes > Gadidae > Gadus > Gadus macrocephalus. Next base: position 19,337,654 of record NC_082383.1, read on the forward strand.
TTCATCGTTTGGATTGGATTCCTCTGAGTTTGATTTACACAGCGGCTGTGAAAGCGCCCGCTCAGCACGTTTTGTCCCATAAAGTCGTACTATAAAGTGTTACAACAAGTCGTTTATATGCTGTGAGGAGCCGGCCGGCGTCCATGTTGTAAACAACGGCAGCCTCTCCACGACGCCATCTGCAGTGGGATTATAGGGTGCTCAGATTAACGCCGTTCCAGCACTATAGCTCGCCCAAGCAGAGGGCCGCGATAAACCTTCCCCAAACAAAAGAATGATCTCATCATACAGAAACACTGAGGTCCTTTGCTAGGTTAAATTGGCAGAAATGTGATGATGTTTTGAGACAACAGTACAACGCGATCACAACAGGACAACAACGTTACAAAAGAGGAAATAATTGAACCCATTAACAACTCAAATTTCATTATTTATTGTGAACATGAACACTACTTATATTTTGATATTTTGTTCCTTTCTTACCCCGTCTTATATTTGATATCAACGAAAGTGAAGTTGTCAGATATAGGTGTTGAGTTTCAAATCAATCATGACAATGAGAGCTTTCGGCTGTTTATCACGCTCACTAAAATAGTAGAGCACAATAAGTCACGTTTTGGTCTGTGGGCAGCGACACAAACTCAGTTTCTCCGGCGTGTTCTCCTTGTTCCGCCGCTCTCGGCGCCTCTCTGCTGGGGGAGCCGGTGGCGTTGTGTCGAAGGATCAGAACGGGGAGAGG
>NC_082383.1:19343492-19357764 GCF_031168955.1 Gadus macrocephalus
CACACACAAACACACACAAACAGACACACGCACACACAAACACAGAGACACACACGGTCAGTGAGCCTCCCCAGAATACCAGTAGTTTATTGGTCAGACACTGGTACTTCCAGACCTCATCAGACTCCCACTAGTATTTCTTCAGTGCTATCAGTGGTACACTTTCCCTCAATTCCCCGTCAACAACCCTCAGAATTAGGAGAAACCCATTCACGCTAATCTGAGTCCAATGTTTTCCTCTTACTTTACCACCCGTTGACTAACTGAATCTGAGCCGGCTTGGCAACAGAAACTATGTGAATGCTTGTTGTGAATAATGGATGGCGGCGCCGGCGCCTACAGATGGATCCAATCTCATCAGCAGCTGAATTATTGAAACGATAACAACCATATTTCTATTGATCGCCGAAACACAGAAAACATTAAGTGAGAAGAGTGAGAGGCAGAGAGGTGAGAAAGAGTGAGCAGAACAGCTAGTCAATAACGTTTAGGCTCTCCACGCCAGCAGGGACAATCATTTGACATTTTACCGGCCACATGGAACTCAGCCTGGCCGAGGTGGGATGGAACCGACAACTCTTCAATAGTCTGACAATTAAATATTCACCAGGCGAGAAACGGCAGGCGGTACACGGGGAGGGAGAAATTGAGTCTTGAGTCCACGAAAGTGCGTGCGTGTGTGTGCGGCTGTGCGTGCGCGTGCGTTTGCGCGTGCGAGCGCGTGACGCTGCCGAGTGGATTACGAAGGGAAGTGCGGCTCCGCGGGGCTCTCTCGCCGTGACGCAGCGGACAGTCGCCTCTGCGCAGAAGCCCACGCGCGCGGTATATAAACGGAGGGCGCGCGCTGCGAACGGGGACAGTTCCGTGGTGCTGAAAACCTGCGCGCTCTTCACTCCGCGCTCTGCACCGCAAACTCCGACAACAACCAGACCCCGAAACTTAACCCACCGGACGCACCCCGGCGTGAGGCGACTTCGCGCCAGCATGAAGCTCGCACGGGACAGGATATACTGGAGACTTTTCCTGTTTTCCTCGCTTTTGCTCGTGGGGACTTCGGCGCAAGGAGGACAGACGCAGTTCATCTGCACGAGCGTGCCCAAGGATATGGACATATGCTCGGCCACGGTGCGCAACAGCGTGCCACCGGTGGCGGCGGGGGACGACCTGAAGACCACCGTTCTGCAGCTGCGCGAGACGGTATTGCAGCAGAAGGAGACCATCATCAACCAGAAAGAGACCATACGCGAGCTCACCTCGAAGCTCTCGCGCTGCGAGAGCCAGAATGGCGGGGGCGCGGAGCCCGGGGGCGGCGGGGACGAGCGGGGCGGCCGAAGGAAAGACCCGGCGGGGGGCAGTAAGAACACCATGGGGGACCACGTGTCCCGCGGCCCGTCCGACACCCTGGCGCAGCTCGCGCAGACTCTGCAGTCGCTGAAGCAGAGGCTGGAGAACCTGGAGGTACAGCACGCGCTCACCGGCTGATAGACCCGTTTAACTGTCAAGTTAAGTTAGAGCGGGACCCCGAAATGAGTGCGACACCGCATCACATGTAGGATCTAGATCCACATGTGAGATCATGTTTATAGTGTAACCGGTGAAACCAGTTAGAAACAGTTTTTTGTTTTGACACTTAAACCGAAACTCTAACGTCCCCTTTGATGTCCCCTTTGAGGCACACTTATTTTCTCCTTTAAAGTCCCCTTCAACATCCCTTAAACGTCCCCTTTAACGTCCAGAGCTTCAAGCCAGCGCCTTTTTCAGATATTTGTTTGAGTTGCCGCATGATCCCTAACGCGAGAGCTTTTCTTTGCGCTCGTTAATACCGACATTATCTCCCGCCGCCCTCTCCCGCGGATTATTTACTGATCACTGTAAATTTGTGAAGTGCACGCGCACCAACATCTGATGCACGCACGTGCGCGCCTCCTTGAATGGAATGCATTTATAAAGCGCTCTTATAACCTGCGGCCACTCAAATCGCCTTACAATACTGCCTCACATTCACTCATGCATACACACGTTCACACACACGTGTGCATGAATGGTTGAATGTGTGCATGAAAGTTTGAATGTTAGGCGACAGCCAGCTCGTCTGGAGCAGTCAGGGTGAGGTGCCTTGTTCAGGGTCACTGCGACCCTCCGCTAGGAAGAGCCGGGGATCGCACTAGCAACCTTCTGGTTACCAGCCACCCAACTCTACCTCCTGGGCCACATGCGGCCCCGTGAGATAACAAAAAGTGTGTTCCTCGGGAGCCGTTTGGGTTCAATGCCTTGCTCAGGTTCACCTTGACACTGCGCTCAGTGGGAGCCGGGGATCGAACTAGCAACCTTCTGGGTACAAGTCAACCCGACACCAAACAAAGTGTCTTTCCCTCTGCCCGGTTGCAGCAGTTCAGCCGGAGCAACAGCTCGGGCCAGGCGTCTAGCCTGAAGGACCTCCTGCAGACCAAGATCGACGAGCTCGAGCGCCAGGTGCTGTCGCGCGTCAACAGCGTGGAGGAGGGCCGGCAGCCTGCGCTGCTGCGCAACCAGACGGCGCAGCGGGGCCGCGTGGAGACCACCCTGACGTCCATGCACCAGAGGATCACCGACCTGGAGAAAGGTGTGTGTGTGTGTGTGTGTGTGTGTGTGTGTGTGTGTGTGTGTGGCGGGGGGGGTGGGGCGAGGGGGGCCTCTCCCGGAGTCAACGAGTCAGTAATGACACGGATAGCCTAATTAAACGCAATTAAGGTATACGACTCAATGAAAAAAAATTTGACTCGTATAAGAAAATAAATAAAGGAACTTTATAATAAATAAAAAGCAAGAAAGGAAAAAAATGAAATAAATAAGCTAAAAATGTATAATCGGGCGAATTTTATAATAAATAAAAATCAAGAATGAAAGAAAGCGGAAGGAGTAAAAACATAAATAGATACATTAAAGTTGATCAGTTATGAAATATACTGCCAGGTGTATGCATTGATACGACAGTGAGGTCGATGCATGTGTTTATGTTACACAAAGCAGACGGATAATGCGTTGTGTAACAACATTTCCCCTTAACCAGCACGCTTTATTGTCTATAAATCCTCCAATCCGCTGACATTACGCAGCGTCAAACAACACAAATATATCACACACAGGCTATATCAGCCGATTGCGTGACTTATAAACTATAAAGCGTGAGAGTTTAGGATATAATTTGTATCACACACATGTTGTGTAACACAAACATCCTCTAAACCCGCACGCTCTATCTTCTATATAAATCCTCAAATCCACTGATTCACGCAGCGTCGATGCTTTAAAGCGCCAAAACTCCAGGGAATCAATCCATCAACCTCCAACTTTCTTTGCCGTTCCAGGACAGCGAGAGAATCGGCCGCTGGACAAGTTCCAGCTCACCTTCCCGCTGAGGACCAACTACATGTACGCCAAGGTGAAGAAGAGCCTGCCGGAGATGTACGCTCTCACGGTTTGCATGTGGCTCAAGTCCAACGCATCCCCAGGCGTGGGCACGCCCTTCTCCTACGCGGTGCCGGGCCAGGCCAACGAGCTGGTGCTGATCGAGTGGGGCAACAACCCAATGGAGCTGCTGGTCAACGACAAGGTAGGGCCCAGTTTCGAGTGGTTGGCTGACGATAGATCGATTATCAACGTGATGGACCTGAGGGATTACGTATTTAGAGTAGGCCTTCCACATTGCGGACGGCTTAAAGGGATCCGTCCCGGCGGGAGACAGGACCAGACAGTGGTGGTGGGCCGTTCATCCATTGGGGCGAATATGGATGAAATCCAATTATTTAATATCTATGTAATGGCATTAAATAGGCTATATTTTCAGTGTTGTCAAATGCACTTGTGTTTAGCTTTGTGTTTGGTGCAATACCTTGTTCATATTGTTTTTATAATTAGTTGTTACGTGACTCACATGTTATCTCTTTAATACTGTTTTTTATTTTGTGGGGTATTTTGTTTCCAAATACAGAACATCTCGTAGACATTGAGCTATTCAGTTTCCAACGTTGTATGTGTTTTCCTTGTTATAAATAAAGACATTTCCGCCATAAACTGTCGCAGAAATGGCACAAACTGGTGCATACAGATTCATCAGAAGAAGCATTAATTGAAGAGTTCAACGCTCTATCTCGTGCAGGTCGCGAAGCTTCCCTTCATCATTAACGACGGCAAGTGGCACCACATCTGCGTGACGTGGACGACGCGTGACGGGGTGTGGGAAGCGTTCCAGGACGGAGTCATGAGGGGGAGTGGCGAGAACCTTGCCCCGTATCATCCAATCAAACCGCAGGGATTACTCATCCTGGGCCAAGAGCAGGTAATGGCCCAGTTTCATTTAATGCCTTTTAATTAGATTCTAATTTAAGTACATATTCTTTATTAATTATCATTAATGAGTTTGAGTTTCTTAACGTTTTTTTCTTATTTTTTCTGATTGAGTTTGTAACTTTCTAGCTCCCATTTCATGTTTAACTCCTCTGTTGAAAGATTTTACCATCAAGGGAAATCTTTTAAATGTCACCCAGTCTTTAAGATGATTTATATTAAAAGCTATCAAGACATTTTTCTTGATTCAATTCACTTTTTCATCACCCATTAGGCTCATGTGTATGTGAGGGATGGGGAATGAAGCTAATTGAAAATTCTTTATAAAACTACTTTTTTATAAAATCCCACCAGACTTCACGTCACTCCACACATCCTTCAAATAAAAATAACCAAACTGAAGGGCGTTCTCTCCGATCAGAGGCCTCAGGAGAACTCCACAATTTAGCATTTAGATGAACACATGCCTGACTGCCAAATCATACTCCTACATCCATAGCTTCCCCGATCATTCTGAGCAGATTCTGAGCACGATGAAAGTCTGCAAAAGTCACAAATACATTGACATCATGTGATCTTAATAACGCGAAGAGGATGTGTTGAACGAAGGAACGTATACTCAGACCTCTTCAACGACCCCGGACAGTGCAGCAGGAAGGCTGAAGCGGGCCGACCAGCTTGTGTTACAGAATGCCTCGTGTAAAAACAAACAGAGCACTGACTTCTTTTGTGCCAAGGATTATTCAGTTGATTAACAGGTTGAATTCAGGTAGAGAGCCATCCTAAAGTATGCACTATGCACTTTGAATGTTTATGTTTATTGTCTGTTTGTATTAGTTTGTCATTTTGTCTATCGTTTGAGTCTGAGTCTGTATGTACTTGTACTTATATGTGCTGTTTGTGCTTATATGTTTTTTAAATGTTCCCAAATGCAAGACAAATTCCCCTTGGGGCAATAAAGGTTTATCTATCTATCTATCTATCTATCTATCTATCTATCTATCTATCTATCTATCTATCTATCTATCTATCTATCTATCTATCTATCTATCTATCTATCTATCTATCTATCTATCTATCTATCTATCTATCTATCTATCTATCTATCTATCTATCTATCTATCTATCTATCTATCTATCTATCTATCTATCTATCTATCTATCTATCTATCTATCTATCTATCTATCTATCTATCTATCTATCTATCTATCTATCTATCTATCTATCTATCTATCTATCTATCTATCTATCTATCTATCTATCTATCTATCTATCTATCTATCTATCTATCTATCTATCTATCTATCTATCTATCTATCTATCTATCTATCTATCTATCTATCTATCTATCTATCTATCTATCTATCTATCTATCTATCTATCTATCTATCAATGTGTAAGAGAGAGGAGACATTTATCTGTGGCGGTGCCCCTTGTGGGGTACAGCGCTCACACTGAACCCTGTAGGCGTCTGAGCAGAGGCGCACTCTGGCCTCGACGATGAATGTTCCTGCAGTGGGTTCACACCATCGGCCTGTTCCATGGGCGGATGATGAGATTGGCCACCCTGAGCGCCACCCCTTCTCGACCCTGACCTATCGACAGACTCCATTGCATTTACATTCAGCGCATTGAGCAGACGCTTTGATCCAAAGCAACCGACATTCGCAAAGCAAGTACATTTGTCAGAAGAAAGAGAAACAACATGTATTGCTGTCTCTACAGTAAAGATGTTCATAGAAACAAGTGCCAAGCACTAAACATCTCTAGGTTAACCCATTCCCTGTACACAACAAAGATAGCTAGGGTAAGATGCTACACGAGTACTATTTTTAAGTGCCAGGACTCACGACATACAATGATTGCCTAAGCGGGGTGTGTGGGGTTCAGGAGCGGCTATGCAGAGTCTAGGTGCATTGCCTTCTTTAGGTAACTTTCCATCCCTGTTCTAACATCTCCTACGCCTGGTCTCTGCAGGACACGTACGGCGGCGGCTTCGACGCCACTCAGGCCTTCGTGGGCGACCTGGCAAACTTCCACATTTGGGACCGCAAGCTGTCGGTGGGCGAGATCTACAACCTGTCCACCTGCAGCAGCAAGGCCCAGGTGGGCAACGTCTTCTCCTGGCTGGAGACCAGCCTGGACGTGTACGGAGGCGCCTCCAAGTGGACCTTCGAAGCCTGCCGCCAGCTCAACTGAACCGGGGCCTGGCCCCTCAACTCGACCTCCACTGACCCCACCACACACACCCTCTACCCTCCTGGGGGTCTGACCAGCCAATGAGGACATGGGGAGGGGAGGGGGGGGGGGGGGGGGGTATCAAAGCCACCGTTGTCATGGTTACCCACAGATGAACAGTTTAACTTTTTGACAGTTGGACGGTTTAACTTTTTGACAGTCGAACAGTTGGACAGTTGGACAGTCGGACAGTTGAACAGTTGGACAGTTGGACAGTTGACGGTCGAAGCGGTGTCCGGATCTAACTTTGGGGGCGTGCGGGAGTGTTATCTGGTGAACTAAGGACACCTGATACTAGAGTCATATTTTGGCTTTCGGAAAGAGGAAGATTTTCATGAAGTGGACTTTTGACAAACGGTGGGGCTTTGACGTGAGGCGGTTCCGACCGCGGTCCCGGGTTCCATTCTGAAGCCAAGCCGCCTGTTGCCGTCGTGATGGTCGGTAACCATCGGTAACCCGGCCCGACGCAACGCCGGCCTTGTGCCACCATGACAGGCCCAAGTTTGAGGAGGACCGCCTTGGTTCCCCCGCTCAGACGGAGCAAGTCTCTTTTTCTTCTTCTTCTTCTTCTTCTCCTCCCTGGTCCTGCGTTATGTTGCCGTCGCCGTCACCCGGACGTTTTCACAGAGACATTTGACAGAAGGGTTTTTGACAGTTGGTAGAAACCGTTGGTAGAATGTAGGTTGCGATGGAGGGAGAGAGAGAGAGGCGGGCGGGCCATGCTTTTCCACTGCTTTCCATTGTCGACCGTCCCCCCTAGCTTCAGTGGATCCATGAGAGCGATGTCTTGCCAACGTACGGAAACCCACAAGAGTGCCTTTGGGCCGTGGACGCAACGCAACCGCCATCGTCTGCAGTCTCTGTTCGCCGTCTGTGTTTCCGTTGAGTTTGTTCTGTGAATTCAGCTTATTTTTTTTTCGAGACGAGAAAAAAAGATTAACACGATTATCGGAGCAACGTGACACTTTGTAAGATACCGAAATAGAGTTGATTTAAAAAGTAAGCTAGTTTCTTTGTTCCCGGCGGGGGTCCGACGGCACGGCGGTGGGGCGGGGTTCGTACTTTAGGTGGGTGGCGAGGTGTACAGGGGGGGGCTGCATGAAACACGCCCCCTCCTGACCGGAGCTCCGCCCCTGGGTCGCCATGGTTACGACCGTGGACACGCCCGGTCCGGGTTTTGTACCGTATTGTTTCATGACCCACGCATGGCTGCACTGAGACTTGGAGATTAAAAATGTTCTAATTTTATAATAAAAAGGAAAATAAAAGAGACTTATCGGTTTATGAGTGTTTCAGAGAGGGAGGGAGAGGGGGAGAGAGAGGGGAGGGAGTGAGAGAGGAAAGGAGAGAGAAAGAGGATGAGTGCTTGTGTTTGAATGCGACTATTTTCGGAAAAGAAAGGAATAGAGGTCAATATAGGTCAACATTCGAAAATGTGTGATTGTGTGTGTGTGTGTGTGTGTGTGTGTGTGTGTGTGTGTGTGTGTGTGTGTGTGTGTGTGTGTGTGTGTGAGAGAAATACTGTACGGACATGCTTGCATTGTTATTTCTTGGATTTGAACCTGTGACCCTGGTAGTGAGGAGATCTAAGAGAGTACAATCAATGAATCTCACACACACACACACACACACACACACACACACACACACACACACACACACACACACACACACACACACACACACACACACACACACACACACACACACACACAGTACTTCTGCGTAAGTTAAACTATCTTCTTCCTCCAGGAATGTCGTCTGTCACAGGGCTGCGCCGTGGTGAGCTGGCTGGCTCTATAGCTGCCAGCCCGGGGCTGAATAATAGATTCCTACACAGCTGGGGGAGTTCCCTCCCCTCCCACAGCACCAGCCTGTAACAGCCAGGCAGACAGCAAGCCAGCTAGCGAGCCATCTAGGGACCTATAGCTGTATATAGCAGTATATGGCTGCATATACCTATACTTTTTATCCATGGGATCCCAGAGACATCCAGTCAGCAATCATTACATTAATAAGCCGGTAGAAACAACCATCCACAAAACCAGTCACCGAAAACAACCAGATGATGTATCTATAGCTGGTCTAACAGCTAACAAACCAGTCACCAAATGAATCAACCATCCGACCGATTACAAAACAAGTCAGCAAATCAGTTAACCCCAATCAGAGCTAACCACCAAACCAGTCCTACAACAGCCGCCAAAGCAGCCACCAAACCAGTCAACCCACCAGCCAGCAGCTGGTGTTCACCACTCCACCGTACCTGAGTGAGAAGTCCCAGCCTGGAGTAGCTCGTAGCCCAGCAGATGTCACACGCTAACAAGCACTAAATTACCCCCCCGGGGGAACGATCATTTTGGAGCGCTTTGGAGCGCTCAGCTGTGCATGTTAATAATTCACATATTGTGGTCGTTCTCGCAGTATAAATCAATACATGACACGCGGAAGACGTGTTCATTATTGTTAACAAGAATAGATGTCTTCTACACGAGTATCAATCATTTTAATTAAGCGTCGCAAACGGGTTGACTTCGGCAGCGGTTTGTGATAGCTGAGGCGGTCTTGAGAGTGCGTGTCGTTTGGTTCACCACAAGAAGGATACCAGGTTCAATTCCCTCCCTTGAGCAAGGACGTCCGTCCCCCACTACCCGCTCCTTAACGACCTGTATCTGCATGCACTGTGACGACAGTGTTAAACAGTCTGAGGGGATTACAGCGCAGGCTGGGAGCTGGAGCCCGTACTCCCCGGTGGGCCTCTACCGTGTGGTCCAGATGGTTCCATCGCTGGGCTCAGGGGAGGCTGGGGTTATCTGAGGTTGTATGGACTGATATATATACCTCATCCACCTCCATTCAAACCACTTAGATACACTTCTGACTTTAAATATATATATATATATATATATATATATATATATATATAAATATATATAAATATATAAACACAATTGACGACTTACTGGTAGAAGTCACCTTGTGGTGTCTCAAGCAAAAAAACATAATACTTTGACAAGAGACTTGCACCAGCAACCACTGCTTGACAGATATTTCGCTCTATCCCCACACATTCTCATTGAGATGGTTCAAAAATGGTTATGGAACATGATGTTATCTTAGAGAGAGCGAGAGCGAGAGAGACAAAGACAGGAGAGAGAGAGAGAGAGAGAGAGAGAGAGAGAGAGAGAGAGAGAGAGAGAGAGAGAGAGAGAGAGAGAGAGAGAGAGAGAGAGAGAGAGAGAGAGAGAGAGAGAGAGAGAGAGAGAGAGAGACTGCATATGTAAGTGAATTAACTCCTTCAATGATGGTTAGAATGATTTTTTTTATATTTCATAGTGTGCGTCTGTGTGTGTGTGAGAGTTTATGCGTGTATGTGTGTGTGTTAGGTAGGTGGGTGGATGTGTGTGTCTAAGGTAGGTGGGTGAATCTGTGTGTGTGTGTATGTGTGTGTTAGGTAGGTGGGTGGATGTGTGTGTGTGTGTGTCAGATAGGTAGTTGGATGTGTGTGTGTGTGTGTGTATTAGGTAGGTGTGTGGATGAGTGTGTGTTCAGTGTGCATAACCTCCCAACTCATTTGTTAATGTAAAAACTCCATCAATGAAGGATTAGAATGGATTTCGACTCATTTCAGGGTGCCCTCGTACGTGCATGTGTACCTGCCTGCGTCAATGTGTTCAAGGCAACAACATGAACCTAACAAAGTGAGGAGTTGGAGGCCTCCCTTTCAGAGCTCCGCGGCGGTAGATTCTCCTGATTAGGAGCCGCGCTGCATGAGCCGCACGCTAATCTCTGGAGCACGGCGCCACAAAACAACTCGTGTGTCTCCAACAAGGCGAGGTCGGTCGTGGTTTTGTGTACGAGTCGACGCGGCGCATTCTGCACCCCGGCCGTAATGAGGCCTCCACACAGAGCTTTTGTTTGATGGCACAATGCATGCTGGGAAAGTGGAGAGCAGCGAGAGCTTATAAATTAAGCATTCACACAAGCGTCCAGGCAACGGAACAAACCAAACTGCACTCTCACACACACACAGACACACACACACACACACTTAGATGCACAAAAACGTATACACACACACGTGCTCGCCATGCGCACACAAAAAAGATTTAGGGATATATTTTGTAACTATATGAGTCATAAGGATATGCTTTGTTTGAGAGAAGTAATGAATTCGATAACGTTTGATTATAAGCTTAAGTAAGGTTGGATTAGCTATGTAACCGTTAGGTTCTGCTCAGGTAAGGTTAGATCATGTAAGTTAAGGTTAGCCCCTCAGGCGAGGCGTGGCCTTGTCCCTGCTCCCTGCTGTACCTCCGTGGCTGGGAGACTCCTGTCCCCTCACATGGTTCTCTCTGTCTCTCAGTGATAACCCAGGGGGTCTGGGGGGCCCCTGAGAGACAGCGCTGGACAGACGAGCAGCTCAGACACGCCACAGGCTGTGACGTGGTTGTGGGAAAGTTATTTAGTCCAGCTAAAGCCGGGTCTAGGTAGCCCCACGGTTTACTGTTTTGGGGGGGAAAAACCAAACTGAAAACTGGAGGCGGATACAAACTTCTAGTGAACATAAAGTAGGTCTCTCAGTACGTAACATGGACAGCACCTCAAGGAGTATGATATAAGGGAGGTATAGAGGGAGGGAGGGAGGGAGGGAGGGAGGGAGGGAGGGAGGGAGAAGGGAGAGAGAGGGAGGGAGAGAGGAGAGCAAAACCTTGGGAAAGGAGTGAGTCATCCCCTCCATCACTAATCAGGCGTTATGGCCTCAACGCTGTGCTGAAGTATAACACTGGAGCAGAAAGTAGCTGGTGGATTATTCCGGACCCCTGGCAGCGAGTCAGAGGGTCAGGAGGATTTGTCTGGACCCCAGAGCTCCCATCATGCATTTGGCTCCTCGCACACAGAAGCTAACAGCTAACCGTGCCATAGTCCTGCCCCGTCCCACTGCTAATGAGCAGGAAGCCCCCAGCAGAGGGGGCCGGGGGGGTCGTGTGTGTGTGTGTGTGTGTGTGTGTGTGTGTGTGTGTGTGTGTGTGTGTGTGTGTGTGTGTGTGTGTGTGGCAGCCTTACACACACCAGGTCAGTATGGGTGGATGAAGACATTGATAGATGCATGATAGAAGGAGGAAAGGTAGATATTAGATCGATTTAGATTAACTTTATACCGTATAAGTAAGTATTCCTAAAATATTGTTAGAATATTATTTTATATACACCTGCAGTATTGAGTTAAATGGTTTAGTTAAATTGGGAACAGTCTTTTTATTACCCCTAACCTAATTGTAACAGAATTGTTTTAGATATAAACAAGGTTCTCCATGAAATATAATGATCCAGTATAAATGAGTCAATTAAACTACAAATAAAGTAATCCCAAAACACTCGCACCTCAGAATGCTCTCAGCCTCTCATTGGCCGACCTCATTACAATAATGGGGTCCTGAAAACGACTGTTCTATCTGCTCAGATAATGACTTTAATAAATCTCCTAATCAAGACCCCTTTGTAGGAAGAATAACGACCCTGTGAGCTATTCTGTTTAAACTGGTTTATTACCGGATCACCTGCCGCTAATCGACCCCTGGGCCTCGAGGTCGTTAGACCACCGTCCAATAAGGACAGAGATGATGAACGCATAATCACCTACGCTGATTAGTGCACCCCTGTCTCAATGCCGCCTCAGTCATCTCTCATTTGACGGGGTGTTCCCTGGCTCACTGCTCACTGCGCACACAAATAGAGGCGACGTAATGATCCCTGGGGGCCAGCGACACGGGCTGCATGATGGCTCCATGACAACTGATTTGTTATCGTTGGACTGTGAACTTTATTTACACTAGAGTTTTCGCTCACGCATTGCGCTCTCGCTCAACCTAGAGTTGTTATTAAACCCAGTCGATAATGTAACACATTTCTGAGCGCATAACATAATAACATTTTACAGCAAAAGGCAACAGGCTGATTATCGTTTAGGGGGCCACTCAATGGCTCTTGGTGACATGTTTTATTCATGTGTGTGTCTATTATAGTAGTAAGATACAATGTGATGCCGTTGACATCCACGCACCAATTCATGTTTTCACACTGATCCACACACACACACACACACACACACACACACACACACACACACACTTCCTTTTTCAAAATTGCTTAATCATTTTCAAGGAATTTAAATCGTCCATTTATTTAAAACTGGAAGATCAAAACGGGAAGATCAAGATCAATTTGGATGGATAATTAACAGGGGGGCGAGAGAGAGAGAGAGAGAGAGAGAGAGAGAGAGAGAGAGAGAGAGAGAGAGAGAGAGAGAGAGAGAGAGAGAGAGAGAGAGAGAGAGAGAGAGAGAGAGAGACAAGACAGGTTGAAAGAGATAGACACAGAGAGACAGAGAGCGAGAGAGGGTAAGAGGGAGAGAGGATAATGGCTTCCTCTTCCGGTTACTCACCCTTCGACCCACCCCGCCCCCACCCACACACCACCGAGACCAACTCACACTCACACCAACACCAACACATACCCACACACACATCTCTACCCACACACACACATCAGTCCTGCTAGCGACACTTAGCCAGGTCTCCAGCAGGGTCGGGGGTGAGCACCTAGACGGGCGATGTCGGGGATTCAACCAAAGAACGCTTAGGCTGACATGTAAGGAGGAGAACAGTCACTCAGCCTCTCCACCTCCAAAGATGGAGAGGCCGACCAGCCCAGTGAATGCTGAACAGCCCAGCTGTTGAGTCCAGTAGGCTGTGCAGCCTCTCCACCTTTGAAGTCCCTCCCCTTAGGCTGTGGAGCGAGGGAACAGCCCAGTGGACTGTTCAGTGGCCGTGCGGAACGTTTAGGCTCACACTCGCTCCCTCCCTCCACCTTCAAAGGTGGAGGGAGGGAGCAGTCACTCGGCTGCTCAGCCTCTCCACCTTTGAAGTCTCTCCCCTTTCAGAGGAGAGAGAGTGTTCAGCCCAGTGGTTCAGTGGCCGTCGGACTCATTCATAAAGCCTGGCAGGGCTTCATCAATACTGCAGAGCGGCGGGTTTGTCTCCCCACGGGGGACATGGCGGCGGTTGCGGCGGTGAGCGTTGGAGCCGCCCTAATCCGACGTGACGGGCCGGGAAGGAGGCTGTGTTCTCGGTCGCCTCCTCTGGGGGCCGGGTGGAGGAGTGGTGGAGGAGTGGTGGAGGGCTGGGTGGAGGAGTGGTAGAGGGCTGGGTGGAGGAGCGGTGGAGGGCTGGTGGAGGAGTGGTGGAGGGGTGGTGGAGGAGTGGTGGAGGGCTGGGTGGAGGAGTGGTGGAGGGCTGGTGGAGGAGTGGCTGGAGGGCTGGGTGGAGGAGCGGTGGAGGGCTGGTGGAGGAGTGGTGGAGGGCTGGTGGAGGAGTGGTGGAGGGGTGGTGGAGGAGTGGTGGAGGGCTGGGTGGAGGAGTGGTGGAGGGCTGGAGGAGGAGCGGTGGAGGCTCGGTGGAGGGCTGGGTGGAGGGCTGGTGGAGGCTCGGTGGAGGGCTGGGTGGAGGAGTGGTGGAGGGCTGGTGGAGGAGTGGTGGAGGAGTGGTGGGGGGCTGGTGGAGGATGGAGGGCTGGTGGAGGAGTGGTGGAGGGCTGGTGGAGGAGTGGTGGAGGGCTGGTGGAGAGTGGTGGAGGGCTGGTGGAGGAGTGGTGGAGGGCTGGTGGAGGAGTGGTGGAGGGCTGGTGGAGGAGTGGTGGAGGGCTGGT
>NC_082383.1:19357864-19381935 GCF_031168955.1 Gadus macrocephalus
GAAACACGATCATCTCCTCCACGTGCTGTGGCAGTGACAGGAGGAGCAGGATGCAGCACACTGCCGTCTTCTACAGGGGGGGTGAGAGATATCCCAGCCATCTCCTCCTCTAGCTTCATAGCTCTTCACCTCTATCAGGAACCACCTCACTAACGCTGACTCATAAAACCATCTCCCTCTCAACCATTTCTGAATTGACTGAGAGAGTGAGCGAGCGAGAGATGTTGAAGTTTGGATGCAGGTCAACAAGTTCCCGCCCACCCGCTCCCTATTTGCCAATCAGTGTTGTCGGGCGGGGCCGGGTAGGAGTCGTTATTGATTAACCACGATCAGGAGATGCTGAACGAGAGCTCAGCGAAGCGCCATCAAACGTCCCACAGCATTCCTCTGACCCGGCTCGTGACTCAGAGAGCTGGACCATTTACTATTAGTTTAATTGAGGTTCCCCTCGCTGACGAGCCGGACTCTAGCCGGAGGATGTTGAGGTTCAGTGAGCATACATCATGCAGGAAAAGTTTCTTTGGCTTTTGTTCTTTTGTCAAAGAGACTGTGAGTCAAGTGGAACCAGCTACGTGAAGGCAAGCCAGTGCTACCGTTTTACGGTTCTTTGTATCATACTATATTTAATGCTGTTAAATATATATATATATTATAATAAGGCTACATTTCTTGGTCTTTGTAGTTGGAATAAAGTACATATTGGCCTTTTGTGTCTCATGCTCGCCCACCTTGAGGGTTCCTGGAGCCCAGAGAAGGCATTAATATAAGTTTAAGTATTACTTTAGGGAGCGTTGAAGCACAAGAAATATTGTTTGGAAAGGATCTTATGTGGCTAGGAACCCAGAAGGCAAACGTGCTCACTTTGTGTTTCTGTAGGTTGTTATTGTTTCTTGTGCGTACTTTGAAGAAGCTTTCTCAATACTTATTTGCGTGTTCTCATAGATTGTACGCCTCACTTGTAAGCAATGTCCCCTCTAAGCTGCCCCTGCGCAATCGCACACCGCTCCTGCGTTCTCCGCGCACATCAAATCTATGCAGCGCACAAAGTAAAATCCAACCTGAACTGTCAATAAAATAAACGCATTACAATTTATTCTGTACCATTTTGCAATGCAACTCAGTGAGTGACAGGTGACAGTAAAACAATGACTAACAGTGTGTCCAGCCAATGACATGATGCGGCTCAAACGTATTTACTTAAGCAGCCAATCAATGTCATTAACAGCGCTTTATGCGTACGTGCCTCTGTTTAGCAGGTTAGCGTATAGCTGACGGTGCGGCGGCGTAGTTAAACTAGCTTACCACTTACTATGGCGAACCAAACGGGTAGCGGCACATCCACTCACCAAGCCAAAGTCAAAAAGAAATGCCGTTCTTTTAAGATGGAATGGCTGTCGGAGTATGTGCGAACAGAAGAACAAGTGGTGAAACTGGATGAGATTTTTTCTTTTTCGAGCGAGAAAGGGCTGGTCTGAAAAACATGCTGCGAAGCCAAAGTAACGAGTGAGAAAATGTGGACTGAATGGAAGTTGGACTACCTCAAGCGTCACATTCAACAGAAAAGTAATTTGAAGGCTGTTGGAATTGTACGAAGACGCAAGGTGGGAATGGGGATCGGTACATGATGAATTCACAAAATGAATGCATCAATGCTGTCAGTTCAATAAATCCACGATCACATGGCAAAAATTATGCCTTTGAATTTGTGAACTCAATCAATGAGATAGTGCAGATTGAGACGATCTGCAATGTTAAAAATGCACCCTGGCATAACCTGATAGTAGATGAGAGCACAGACATAATAGTGCACAAAATGCTAGTCCCATATATTAAACACTGGGAGGAAAATGGTGTAAACTATAAAACTGTGTTCGACGGCATCATCCAGCTGACAGGATGCACTGCTCACGATATTGTGCAGGCAATCACTCAGTTTTACTCCAAGTATGGACTGGACTTGCAGAGAATGATGATGCTGACCTCCGATGGCGCCTCAGTAATGCTAGGAAAGCACAACAGAGTTGCAGCTTTATTAAAGCGTCAAGTACCACACCTAACAGAACAACATTGCGTGGCCCATAGAGAGGACTTGGGCATTGATGATGCCTGGAAAGATGTGCCTTTGATGTGAGATGTGGCAACTCTTCTTAGAACTGTATATTCCACTTTCTCTCGGTCCACTGTGAAGAGGGGCAAAATGGAGGACCATGCAAAGATTCTCGATGAGGATACATTGTCATTCAGGCCTCCGAGCGAAGTGCGATGGCTGTCGCGGCACCAAGCTGTGAATGCTGTTCTGAGGAACTACACTGTGCTTGAAGAATACGGCAAGAGAGAATCCAGTGATAACAGAGATCCAGTGGCAATTTACTGCTACAAAAAGCTGAGAGATACAAAGTTCAATGTTACTCTCACCGCTCTGGCGGATGTTTTGGGCGAGCTGGCACAACTCTGCCTTTCTTTTCAAAGACGCAACCTGACTGTGATGGAAGGACACTGCTTTGCAAAAGAGCAAAGATTGAGAAGTTGCGTTCTCAATACTTGAACGATGAGAAGGATGTTCAGTAGAGTGGCCGTGTCAAAGAGGTGATGAGGACCTCATCAGCTGATGCCAGAATTACCGATGAGATTACTCTTTTTATTCTTAAACTCTGGGATCACTTGGATGCTCATTTTTCAGAGGATGAATTAAAGGAGTGGTCTGCATTTGACATTGAAGCATTGAGCTCAGACATCAGTTTTGAGCATGGATCAACAGACATTGCTCCACTGGCAAAGAAGTATGAGTCCATTCTCCATCACCCACATTCTATGGAGGCCATTAACAGTGAATATGCTGAATTCAAGTACATAGTGAAGCAAAAACTGAAACAAGGGTCAATCAGCACATTCTCAGATATGGTGGCTGCAGCACTTAGATGTGAGGAGCTAACGAAGATCTCGCAGCTTGTGGATATTTGTGCCACATTTCAAGCATCCAGTGCAGATTGTGAGAGAGGCTTTAGTTTGATGAATCATATCAAAACAGCATCCAGAAATCGTCTTGAAGTGGCACATTTGGACCAGCTGATGCGCATAAAGTCAAAGCAAGAAGCAGACGGGGCCATGAACCTGGACAAAGTCTACAACCACTGGAGAATTGAGAAGGACAGTCCGGAAAAATAAGGTGAAATTTAAGTCCCCGATCAGATTTGTGCTTATTCTAGTGTCATTTATTAAGAATTTCTATTTGTGGATATTAATCATCAAATGCTGTTACTAGATTATGATCAGTAGAAATTCAAATAAAAAGCTGTAATTTTTATTATATATACAGACAAAGAGTTACAGGAATTTACACTGCATCACATGCTTGTGCTACAGCACACACCTCATTGTGCAAAATGTGAATGTTTTAATGTGAACAAAATTGGACCTCTGAAAGGTGTACATTCAACACTCAATTCTCCAGAGCAGGACCCCCACCCTGACATACAACATACGACACAGCTCATGAAAAACACAATTTTTGTCTTTTTCATTTGAAGTGGGCCAAATCACTTATATTAAAGGTAATCTAACGGAAATGACTGCTGTAATTTAATTATTTTAATAAGCCCTGTATCTTGTTATGATCTCAGGTTTTTGTGTGTTAATTGTATCCCTCCTTGTCTGTGTCTGTTCTGTCTGCTGGTGGGTTTCCTGCTCTAGCTGGAGTCCCAGTGTGATGACCTGGACCCAGAAGTGGAAGCAGTTCTCTCTGTGCACCTGGACCATCACAGCCTCCTCAGCGTAGAGATGGACTTCCTCTGAACAGCTGCAGAGTAAAATTCAGGCAGAGAAACTGTCTAAAGTGGACCTACTTTACTGTGTATCTTTTTGACATGTATCTTTAACTATACAGCTGGTCACTTATTTTTTTTCTCTGATGTACATACTACACAGCTCATGAAAAACAAGATTCTTCCTTTTCATTGTAAGTGGGCCAAATCACTTATATTAAAAGTAATCTAACGGAAATTACTGCTGTCATTTGATTCTTTTAATAAGCCCTGTAACTGTAACTGATGCTGGTGTGGCCACAGTGTGCACGTCTGATGTTGCTCACAGTGGTCCAAGTAATTCTCAGGGAGTTTGTGCTCAGACACATGAACAATTAGGGGGAACATTGCTTGTAAGTTACTTTTACTCTTTCTCTCTCTCTCTCTCTCTCTCTCTCTCTCTCTCTCTCTCTCTCTCTCTCTCTCTCCCTCTCTTTTTTCTCTCTCTCTCTCTCTCTCTCTCTCTCTCTCTCTCTCTCTCTGTCTCGCTCTCTCTCTCTCTCTCTCTCTCTCTGTCTCGCTCTGTCTCGCTCTCTCTCTCTCCCTCTCACATACTTTAAAGAAGCTCAATATTGAATTGTATGTTCTCATACTTAGATTTCACTCCTTACTTGTAAGTTTCTTTGAAGGGATAACCTCTGTATATAACTTTAGCAACTGTATAAACTATCCATACTTATTAACAGTTTTTCTTCCACTCTGCATGCAAAATGTGCAGATTTGGTCGACTCTGATAAACACAAATCTTCTCCCCTAGGAGTTATAATTCGGGCACTGAGAGCGATGTTGATGAGGGAGGAATCCAGCTAACCAACCAGACATAACTCCCTCTGCTATTGGATTCACCCGGAACACAGTTGGGCTGGATTGGAAAAACCTTAACCAAATGCTAGTCATTCATCATCTCTTCGCATCGAAATCCAAGCCCAGTACCTCAGAAACCTGTGAAGCCTGTTCAGTAGGGTACATACATGCACACATGTATATATGTATGTATTTATTATGCATACATTTATTGATTGAATATAAAAAGCCCAGTATTCTCTCATACATTCATCCCGATTTAAAAGATTAACGGAAAGGATGTTAAGCCCGGCCGTGCCTTCATACCGTCCAATCAGGAGCAGGGGCGTAGCGTGAGAGCCAGGAGGCCTTCCTGCTGCCGGGCGCCACACAGGCGGCTTATCTGGTGGTCTCCATCGGTGGATTTATCAATGACCGCCTGATTCAGGGCCAACCACTGTCCTCATCGTAGGATTCCTCCTACTCTTCATCATCCACGTCATCCTCCTCCTCTCCTCCACTCCTCCACTCCTCCCCCTCCTCCCCCCTCCTCCCCCCTCCTCCCCCTTCTCCCTCTTCCTTATGCTATGGATCAGGAGGCCTTGGACTCTGCATGGGAGGGGGGGGGGGGGGGGGGGGGGGTAATAATATAGTATGATGAAATGTCACAGATGGTGGTCTAGGGGGTGGCCAGGTCTGTATTGATTATTTGTTTGTTTAACACACACACACACACACACACACACACACACACACACGCACACACACACACAAACACACAGAGGTTGTTTTTCATTATTCCGTTATTCATTCTGTCTTTCTCTCTCTCTTAATCCTCTGTTTCTCTCCTTCTTCATCCTTTATTCCTCCCACACTTCCTCTCTCTCTCTCTCTCTCTCTCTCTCTCTCTCTCTCTGGACACACAACCAGCTGTTTATGGACCAATACTGTAGGCCCTACAGTATTGGTCTATAAACAGCTGGTTGTGTGTGAACCACTGGCATCCACACACACCAACACATTATTCGTACAGCTTTAGTTCTAAAAGTAAACACGCACACAACCAATACCGTGTGTGTGTGTGTGTGTGTGTGTGTGTGTGTGTGTGTGTGTGTGTGTGTGTGTGTGTGTGTGTGTGTGTGTGTTTAATTTAGAAACTAAAGTTGTAAGAATAAGGATGATCATTAAGACATAATTATATGTACAGTGTGTGGGATGCAACAAACACATGAACACTGGATGCCAAGCTCTCTATCTTTATTACTCTCTCTCTCTTTGTTGCCCCCCTCTCTCTCTCTCTCTCTCTCTCTCTCTCTCTCTCTCTCTCTCTCTCTCTCTCTCTCTAAATGCCTCATGGATCTTCTATGATCAGCTTCCACTGCAGATTCTCCTTTTCCTCTCTTTATTTAGTGGTGCACCAAGCAACGTACTAAGTACACACACACAACCACAACGGCAAACTAATATGCACACACGCACCCACACACAGACACACTCATACTAATACAAAACAAACAAAAAAGGCATGCTATCATACACACACATTCACTTAGCATCCCCACAAACATACACAAACTTAGCTGCCGCGCACACACACACACACACACACACACACACACACACACACACACACACACACATGCACGAATGCATTCACACACACACACACACACAGATGGGTCTGTGTCTCCTCAGGCGAGGTGAGTGCTGCTTCTCAAGACAGCATCAATAAAACACCAGACCCCCCCCCCCCCCCCCTCTAAAAATAGACCTCGTTTTGCCTTCAATATTTCATCCACCTCTCCCCTCTCTCTCCATGTGTCCCTCTGCCGCTCGCCCCCCTCCCCTTCTCCACCACCTTCAGGGTGTTTCCCATCTTCTGGGATCGCAGGCCTTCAGAACACGGGTCAGTATTATGGTCTGTTCCGCCGACCCACAAAGGTCTCTTCTCATTGGTGAGAAAGGCTTCTTTCTCCCATCATGCACCTGTGGGCTGAGGGACTCGCCTCAGGACACCGTTGACATGTTTGTGTTTGGATTCAGAATGAACTGCTTCGAGCATGAATAGCTTAGTTTAACGTGAATAGTTGAGTGGTTCAGGCGTTTTGCTTGAGGCGGGAATGTTCCGGGTTCGATCCCAGAGGTCCGCATCCTAACCTCCATGCGTCCTTGAGGAAGATTATCCTTAACCAACATTAACCAGCCTTAACCAACCTCAACTTGCTCATCAGTGGTTTGACAGTGTAACAGGACATCATGGTATCATCACTCCATGCATCATCCATTGTATTTGCATTATAGATTAAACTAACTTGATCGTTCGCAATGACATATGATCAATTATTAAAAGCTTTAATTAATTGAGCTTTACGACACAGTGAATCTGGAGGGTTCAGAGTTCCTCCCCTTCCCTTGGTGTGGGTGATTCCATCAACGTGAGCCATACGTTGTCAAGGTGCTTTCACAGTCAATGGAGGTGTGATAGAAAAGTGCTTTTCATCATTTCCGACAACTATGGCTACATTTCTTTGAGCTGTTAACGACAGTCCACAAATAACTGTTCAAAGCTGCCATTGACAAACTTTATAACCTCACCTTGTTAGCCCGCCAGCAACAACCGCAGCCTACGCAAACAATTGTCGGAGGAAGGCACAAGAAAATGGTGGAAACAAGGTTGTTCATTGAATGCCGTTCCCTTCGGTCGTCGTGTAAGTATTTTCTGTCGGCTCGTTAGCGAGCTGCATCCCAGTGTTTTCTTCTGTAAACACGTCCACCCCCACTCCCTCTCTCATGATGGGGCTTTCAGAACCAGACAGAAAGCAGCCGGGGTCAGGACCTGTTCTGTCACTCCTGCTCCACATTCCACCCGGATGTCCAGAGCAGGAGGGAGGGCAGGGGACCACGCCCGACAAAAGCCTATTGTCATGCAGCTGAAGCCCAGCTTTTAACTTGTAGCATGCAGGCAAAGCTTTGAGTGTGTAGACTTAACACAGCTTTTAACTAGTACCATGCAGGTGAGGCAAAGCTTTGAGTGTGTAGACTTAACACAGCTTTTAACTAGTACCATGCAGGTGTAGCAAAACTTTAAGTGTGTAGACACAGCACAGCTTTTAGCTAGTAGCATGCAGATGTTGCAAAGCTTTAAAGAGCACCTAATATGCTCTTTCAACCTTCATGACATATAAACGTTGTTATAATGATTTATAGTCATGTTTAACCATACTAAAGTGTCAAATAATGCATTTAGACGTATTCCCTGCTGACAGTGTGGGGTGGCTGTGCGGAGCGCTAAACACTAGGGACTCCGGTCGCGATTCACTTGTTCAAATCTCCGGGATTTATCTACGTAGAACAATCCGGATTTTCCATGCATGGTAATGCTGCAACATGCTCTTCCGGAAGGTATCCAATCACAACGGAGTGGGGTTGGCAGGAGGGGGGCGAGGGGGCGGAGAAGGACGAAGTCGAGTGTTGACAGAGAATGCTGAAAGCGCCCAGATGAGAGGTAGCCTGGCACCGCCCACCTACCTACTTCCGCTCAATTTTCATTTCACTTCAGTACTTGGTCTGGGTCTGCCTCATATGCATGGGTTCCTTGGAAGCCAGATTTTTGGCGGTCCAATCAGCGAACAGAGGGAGTGGCTGAGAAAGATGACGTTAAAGTTAGCTCTGGTTGACAGGCATCTTCACGCACGGTGTTTGGTTTGTTTACAGCCTGCGTGCAACGTGATTCCCGACCAAACGTTAGCGATTGGTTATGGCAGATCCAGAGTGGCACTGGGCAGATCAAATAGTTTTAAACTTCAACAGACACCCGCCTTCAAGTGAGTTAACGTTTGTCAATTGAGTAGGTCCAGAAGCTTTGAATGAAAGGAAGTACGAGAGACTGGTAGGACCAGGCTAGATGAGAGAAAGAGTTTCCCGAAAATTGACATCGTTTTTTGTGCTGTGATTCGTGTCAGGTTACTCTATAGGAGTCATGAATAAGAAATTAATACCAAAAAAGTAAGATAATAGGAGATCTGTAAGCTTGTAGACTTTAAACTAGCTTTAAAATACGTAGTAGCTAGAGCAACGCTTTTAGCAGGTGGACTTAGCACATCTTTTGATATAATTTTGATATGCAACACCGCTTTTTGCTAGCAGCACACAGATGGTGCCTAGCATTCAGTTAGATATAGCACAACTTTTTGCCCGAAGGGTGTGGATGTAATGCATCTTTAAGCTAGCCAGCAAGTCTGAGATTTAGACCAGCCTTCTGCTGGAAGCGGCCAGAAGTAGCCCAACTCTCAGCTAATGTCTCCCTAGTGACCCTGGCGTGCTCCTTCTGACTTGCAGGAAGAACTAGGACGAGCAGAGAAGTGTTCTGTCTGCGCTTATTATTTATTTATTTTCACCGCGAGTTATATAACTCTGTCCTTGGGGACCACAGAGCTGCTGATGGGTTCTCATTTGCAGGTGGACTTCCTACGTGAGACTTAAATGACAGCTTTTCCAATGTCTGTTTGTTTCAGGAAACGCCACCTGCACACGAAAACCAGCCAATTATTCAATATGATTCGATACGGTATACGGTATACGCCGTATATTACAGTATTTATAGAATACCTGCAGGGCACACGTACTGTAAATCACAGCAGCAGCAGGCCATTAGTGCAGATGCCTATATTTACAGTATAGTGGATGTTACAATACATACAGTGTAGCTGAGGTACATCATAAATTGTGTTTGACTCTGTATTTACAGCCTACTGTTATTGTGACAGTATTGACAGAGTACACTAAACGTTAGTGTGTTTATGGTTACTGGTGCAGTGCCAGAGTTCCCATCCTTCACATGATGATCCTCTGAAGGCAGCAGGAGGTGATTTATGTGGTCCTGGGACAGCCAAGCATCCCAGAATAAGACTGGGTACCCCCAGCCCATTCTGCCGGCGATTTGAATTCGCCCTGCAGAAGGGTCTGGAGAAGAGCAGTTTCTGCTTCCGATATGTTTTTGCGGGAGCCCATCACCAAGCTGTCTTTTCCCCCTGGCGCGTATTGGCTGGTTTAACAACAATTACGACAGGGAGGTGACGGCAAGCAGCCAATTGCGTACAGAGTCGTTTGAACTTGCCCGTTTATCACGCCTCTTGTGCTGAAGAAAATGACCTCAGCCTCCCCAGACCAACGTGCAATCTATGAGCAATCTATTGAGCTTGGTCTGGCAATAGCCAGGCTATCCCAGAATGACAACCTACACGTACGTAGGTCTGTACTCGACCTACTTGGTTTTAAGAACCATAGGGTCGGCTGAGATCAGGAGGTAGAGCGAGGTTGAGGTTGACTTGTAACCGTGAGGTTGCTAGTTCGATCCCCGGAGTGTCGAAATGTCCCTGAGCGAGGCACCTGACCCACTCTGCTCCCGACGAGCTGGCTGTCGCCTTGCGTGGTCCACCTCACCGTCGTGGAGTCCAAGGTTGTAAGTCGCTTTTGAAAAAAGCATCTGCTGAACGTCAATGTAAACCACTGCGTTGCGGGCTGGATCACCAAGGCCCAGGACCCTTGGGCCATATGTGGCCCGTGATAGACTGGGTGTGTAATGTTAGGAGGACCTGGACGCTATGGCTGGATTTAGGCTAACGCTAACACCAGCCAAAAAGTCCAGAACCACATTGTGTATTTTTTATTCCCTGTTTTTGAGGCTGTTTTATTAAACAGTCAGAGTTCTATTTATTTTAATTTTCTTTATCTTATTATAAATCCGCTCAGGTTTTCACACCCTCTGTCATCTTTGCACAGCGGATCCTAATTAAGAGATTTAAACTGTCAAAGATCAAGGACAGACTAGAATAACAACATGTCAGGCAAACAGAGAGCGTTCATCTGGAAACTCGACATGAAGGGGAATAATGGAAATAACCACCAAGCGGTACTCAGGCCTAATGACTTCCATCTCCAGTACCGATCTGACCTGAGTTACTGGTGAGTTACTGGTGAATACTGGGATCAACTATTCAACCATCAGAGGAGCGTGGTCACAAGCTGGGCCGATCGATGGGGAGCCCGGACTGATAATGGTCTCTATACCCCAGGCATGCTCACTAATCTCTCGCCATCGATCGCGGCGACAGGCGGTGGGGGGTGGATGGGGAGGGGAGTGTGTTGGACAGAAATGAAAAACGTATATTGCACCTGCTCAGTGGAGCTCATCTGAGGTCTGGCTGCTCTTCATCACTCGTTCTTATTCTCTCTCCATTCCCACAGTCTGTAGCTCGCTCCCATCCCTCTGCTCTCGTCACTGTCTCTCTCTGTCTCTGTTCTCTATCACTCATCTTTCTATCACCCTGCTCGCTCACTCTGTCCATTCACCTGTCTCTCTCTTTCCTCTATCACTCATCTCTCACTCTCTCACTCTGTCCATACTCCTGTCTCTCTTTCCTTTATCACTCATCTCTCTATCACCCTGCACTCACTCTGTCCATACTGTAGTCCTGTCCCTCTCTTTCCTCTATCCCTCATCAGTCTATCACTCTCTCTCACTCTGTCCAGACTACTGTCTCTCTCTGTGCTCCATCTCTTCCCCGTCGTTCTCTTCCCAATTGGTTTGTGACTCTCTACCTTTATCACTCTCCTCATGTCCTCCCTGCCTGTCTCCCTATTCTTTATCACTCCTTTCTCCTCTTGTCCCAACCTATTACTCTATCGTGATCAGTCTGTTTCTCTTTCTATCGCTTCTCTGTCTCTCTCTAACTTTCTCCAAATTACACTCTTCCCTTCTGCTCTCTCTCCCTCTCTCTCCGTCTCTCTCTCCGCCTCTCTCTCTCTCTCTCTCTCTCTCTCTCTCCGTCGCTCTCTCCAGCTCTCTCTCTCTTTCTCTCAAGATTCAATATTCAATGGGCTTTATTGCCGTGGAAAACATACATTCACATTGCCAAAGCACTCGCCCTCTCTCTCTAACTTCCTGTCTCTCTCCCTCTCCATCTGTATCCTCTGCCCCCCCCTCTCCCCTCCTCTCGTCTCTGTTTCCATCTCCCTAGCAGTATCAGGCGTTCAGTAAATCTCTCTCCTCTCTCGTCTTCCCGTCCCCACTTTGTTTGCAGCTGTGTGAGTGTGCTCCGGGCGTGTTGTTTGATACACTGCGGTCTTCTCGTGAGTTTGCGCCACGAATCCTACAGTAAACATGATTTGGTGTGGCGCGGAGCCACATGTAAACACCGAGACCTGATCTAATTAGTTTGCCCCCCCCCCTCCTCAGTCTGTGCAGTTTCCCTGCACTATGTTCATCTCCATACATCCAGGGGCCTGGTGGGCATCTCGACCAGGGGCCCGGCACCTCAGAGAGGTGGGGTGAGGTCGTCACCCAAACATCATAGACAAAAAAGTTTGGGGTTGACTTTATTTGTGTTTCCTCTTCGCTTAGCCAGATGCTAAAAGCTACAGTATAGGCTCTCCAGGGAGCTGGCAGAGCAGCGGTACACTTATCTATAGTGCGTCTATGCTGGCGCTCGGCAGACACGCAAGGCGCAGGCTCTATATTTACCCTTAAAAGCCCCTAATGTTCCTTCTGGATCTGAAGCTGCTCATCCAGGATGACTTTCGTTTGATGAAACCAACTGCTTCTTCTTCCCCCTCCGTCTGCTTATGAGTTTGGAAAATAAAATGTCACCATGGAGATCTTTTGCAGCAGAGGCTTTTTTAAGCAATACGCCAACTCCTACCTGCTCCGGGAAGTCACCTTGTATAAAAGTTGTTTTGAATGTTGTATGTTGAAAGCGCCGTAGACATCGTCAAATTAAAGATTTAATCTTGTTCAATATAATGTGAAATGTCTGACAGCAAAGGCTAGGGTTTGTAGAGATGCATTTCGGGTTTCGAATGGCAGAGGGAATCATAAAAAGGCT
The DNA here is from genome assembly GCF_031168955.1 of Gadus macrocephalus. Taxonomy (NCBI): domain Eukaryota; kingdom Metazoa; phylum Chordata; class Actinopteri; order Gadiformes; family Gadidae; genus Gadus; species Gadus macrocephalus. The sequence goes on from NC_082383.1 coordinate 19,370,331, forward strand.
TTTTAAAATGTGATTCCTTGAGTAACATTTGTCGCTTGTTTTGTTGAATAGTTGCAGTTGAATGGCGGAAGTTTTTGGAGTACTAGTAGTACACCAAACACAGGCTGTTGAACAGTCGATAAGTGTAATGTCGGTCCAGCAGTGAAGCCAGGTTCTAATCTAGGGAGGGAGCAGCAGAAGGAGCTGAGCTTGAACTTGAACCTGATCTGAGCTCTGCAATATCTCCTCAAGGTTTCTGGTCTGACGATCAATCGATCTATTGATCCATTTGCTTCTGGTTCCCTCTGGTTCACTGCTCTCCCTACCTCCATTGTTTTGCCTCTCCACCCCTCAGCTCTCCACATCTCTCTGTCCACCCTGCGATCCCTCCACCTCCCCTCCCCAACCTCTCCACCTCCACATCCCTTCTCCACCTCTTCATATCCACCCCCCCCCACCTGGCTCTCCATCACCACCTCCCCTCTCCAGCAGAACATCAGCTCCCCGCTGGGTGTTTGTGAACAACCAAAGAGGTGCCCGGTGGTGCAGCCCAATAACAGATCACCGATTTGCAGACTGACCTCCTCCTCCTCCATTAGGAGCTCCGCCACCGGCACCACCGGCCTGGCTCCAGCCCATTACAGACCACCTTCTCCAGCCGGAGGCTCACTGGCAACATGGAGGAGGCGCTGGTTCCAAGATAAGCTTTTAAAAAATAGTAATCATTCTCAAGAGTCGCAGCAGAAACTACAGGAGAGCAGTAGAAAAACAAAAATGCCAGTGCATTAGTCATGCCAGGGTCACTGGGGAGACAGTCGCTGAAAATGTCGGAATACAAAAGAGTAGAATTAGCCATGTGGATACGATTCAAAGTCAAGGTGTTGCTACGTTAAGGAGACTTTATATTAGTCATACATTTCACCGATAGGGAATGGCGGATGGGTCACCATCGCCTGAAACCTGAACTGACCCTGGGAGGAAGACCTCTACCGGCCCAGTGGTTCAAAAACAAACACTGGTTTGTTTACTGGTCAAGGGGAGCCTGGGGTTTGACGAGGCGCCCGGAACGGACGCCATCATGAAGGACGAGGCGAGCGAGGGGGTTACTCTACGGCTGCTTTTCCTTTCCCATCGTGAATCATTATGACCTCCTGTCTGTTTCCCGCCCTGAGCGTCACCGCTTATTAAGCAGCGTCACGTTGGCGAGCGCGTTCCCTCCAGCCTCGTCTCACGGTCGCACATCAGGCGGACGGCTGACCTTGAGGAGAAAGATGTCCAATTACAGGGAAACATGCAAAGAGAAAAGAGGGGGAACGGAAGCTCAAGGTCAACAGAGGTCTGTTTCATTAAAAGGGACGCTGGGGGGAAGGGGGGGTTGGTGGGTGGTGGTTGTGGCGGTGGTGGTGGTACTGGTGCTGGAGGTGGTGGTGGTGGTGGTAGTGGGGGTTGTGGTGTTGCTGGTTGTAGTGATGGTGATGGTGGTGGGGGTGGTACTGCTGGTAGTGGTGGTGGTGGTACTGGTGGTGCTGGAGGTGGTGGCGGTGATGGTGGTAGTGATGGTACTGGTGGTGGTGGTGGTGGGGGTGGTACTGCTGGTGGTGTTGAGCACTCAATATGCACAGGTGAAACCTGCCCACACACACACCACACACACACACACACACACACACACACACACACACACACACACACACACACACACACACACACACGCACACACCCAGAGCTCTGACCTGTCGGGTGGTAACACCTGCTCTGTATGATATATTGTATGATATATTGCTTCCAACTGGACAATAATCCGGTTTGAACCGCACCAGCCTGTGTCCTGTGGCCACAGGAGCTCAGCAGAGCCCGCGAGGTGGAGGGGGGCCGGGGTCGACCGCTGCAGTCGGTTCTGCCATCAAAGGTACTATCAGGCTATTCTATCCTGTTCTCTTTGATTCTATCTTGAGCTTTTCCATCATGTTCTGTGATTTCGAATCAATATTATTTTTTTTACTTTGGTTCCTTGCACTTTATCGCAATAGTTTCTTTACTTTCTTTTGACTTCATCGAAAAACCCACTGCGCAATTAAAAGAAAGCCGTTTCCACGCATGAAGAGAACCCTGACCTTGAGAGCACTGAGAGGCCGTATCAGTTTCTGATTCATTCTTCTAAAGATCGCAGCGTTTGAACGGCGAGCGGACCGTGAAACGGCAGGCAGAAGGGGCGCGTCGATATCAGCTACCGCCAGCTTCCCCTCCCAGCGATGGCTCAGCCGTGTGTGGGCAGAATATGGAGGACTGGCAACGGAGCACGCTGAAGCAGCAGCAATGAGCCGCAAGCCAGGCTTTATATAGAACACACCTGGGCTCTCCTCTCTCCCCTCAGAAGCAGGAGAAGCCCTTCCAGGTGTAAACAAGGCTCGCCATATGCTAGTCTGGCGGAGAAAGCCTTTTCTTGCGAAGCCTCTCAGACGTAGTGAGTGTTGATTACCTGGGTCGAGAACCGCCTACGTCAGGAAGAGGTCTTGATTGACGTCAAGAAGAACCAATCATGCACCGTACCCCGAGTACTACTAGATTAACAGACCCGTGGTGAAAGGAGTATGATTTTAAATGTGATTTTTAACGATTGCTCAGTGGTCAAGGAACGAATGCACAAATATATGAGCAGATATATGGTGGACTGAATAAACCTATGGATGTAAATAGAAAAATACAACCGATTTACCATGTAACACCGGAGTCACGTCTACACTTCTGTGTACATTTACAAAATACAATCAATATACATATTCAGTACATACAAGTGTGTCTGGACTTCATTCAAGATGTGGCATGTCTTAACTCGTCTATGTATCATACATACAGGAACACTGTTGGGCAGTTACTTTAATATTATTGCTTTCCCCAGTAACAAATGATTTAAGATATGACCAAGTAACGCTGTGTTACTGCTTTTCCAGACCGCGATTGTTTTGTTGTCGTGGTATCTTATGATGATGTTTACGGGCACCAGGGCAGGTCATCGCGGCGTCTAGCCAAGAAGCTATAGGCCAAGGATGGAGGACGAAGGAGAGCGGCATCGTTTCGACAACTGGAGGTATTGTCAGTATTTTGACTTTGTATCGGGCAAAGAACATTGTCGTCTGTTCTACACTTTGTGCAGGCAGCAAACTGCTTTCAACCGCAAAGAACACAACATTGTATCGTAGTGTATTTTATTCATAATTTGTTGAAGCATCTGATACAGCAGCACAGTAATTTGAAACTTGTCGAAGGAAAACAAACAGGCGCTGATGCTGGGTACCTTGTAGAGGAGATGTTCCCTAGTTCCACAGTTGACTCACCCTCACTCCGACGCACTGTAGAGAAAGTACCCGCCAAGGGCAACGCCAAGCTGCCACGGAGAAGCCGTTCGCGGGCGATCTCAAGAGAGGTAGGGAGAATATGCAGTGATGGAATCAAATTTGAAGGCCACACTCTGAGAGGTAGCCTTTGTTTCCGCAATAGCTGACGTGCGAACAGCTAACGGCAAAAGTTTTGAACAAAACAGTTCAACAGTTAGTTTCATTGGATTAGCAGTTTAATTTATGAGCGCAACAAGGTTAGTATATGAAAGAATCAGGGGCAGGAACACAATTTATTTTGAAGAATATTTCCAGTGCAGACACCAAGGCTGTATGGGAGTAGCATCGCGTTTTCTGGTGTACTGGATGGCAAAGACTCACTTCTTGCAGCTGCCAGTTGTCCAAAGTTCAGACTGTGATGGCAGAGAGATGAGGCTAGGAGGGAGCTTGTGAGGAGCATCTGACAGCAGAGTGTCGCTCCACAGATCCTGCTCCAGCTCCAACAGTCAGCCACGATGGAACAAGCTCTTTAGCATTTGAGACAGGGCCTGAGGTCAGCTGCTCGGCAGGAATATAAGCAATCGACTGTTTGGGGTCAGGTGGGTATGAGGTTGAGACTCTGAACTGGTACACAATCGTCGAACATTTACAAGAAGTGCAACTCTCCGAGCCCATGTGGAGAGTTGTGGAGCACTTGTGGAGCGACTTTTCAGTTTGGTGCTCACCCCTAGAGGAACAAACTGATGGGAGGTTTGAGAAGCTTTTGCTGATGAGATGCAAACATTGTTTCTCTTCCGAACATTAGGAACTAACTTAACGTCTCAGGGCGGAGATAAAACAAGAAGTTGGACACGATATCAGCCTAATGTGGTGTTATGCAACGTTTTATGTTTTGGAAACCATTAAAAAACTGCCTTGCTGCTCCTTTGAGGGACTATGCAGAAAAACATAAGTTCAACAGTGGCGAGAGACTGTTGCTTTGTTTTAGTTTTTTATACATATTCATACGCTGTGTCCCATCAGGTTTGAGAGGCTGTGATGTTGACAGGTTATTTATTGTTCTCATGAAGTGGATTCAGTTCTAAAAGGACCTGGCTAAACATGCTTTTCACTATTTCCAAAGTACGGTAATATAGTAATATAACGAGTAACGTAACTTATTACTTTTGATACCAAGTAACAGGTAAAGTAATATTATTCACTTTTAAAGGATTATTACACTTCCTTCGTAACTTGGCCAACACTGGGAGAGCACTAGTCACATGTGGATGTAGGGCAGATTAACGACCTGCTTGTGTTGAGGCGTCTCCTCAATTTCCTGTTAAGGAGGAAGTTGAGGCTGAGTGACAGTTGTGTGGCAAGTTGCTCTGCTGGATAGGTCAAAGGTTAATAGAGTCTACTGTTACTGGAATATCAGCCTTGTATTATTATTCGTACCGGCGGTCTCTCTGTTGTTTTGTCAATGTCTGCGATGAGCACTTGCAACGAAATACATTGAGCTCTTGTAAACATTAAATTACCATGGAAACGAGTTTGTTGCTCGGCATGGATGAGCTTTGCTTGGCTGAGCTTACTTTGGCTTTGTTGTATTCAGATTGTGTTTGTACAAGGTTGGATGGTGAAAAATGTGTGTGTGTGTGTGTGTGTGTGCGCGAAAGTCCTCTGTCAAACTCATGACTTCCCCACCGTTGTTCATGACTTTATAACACGATGAGAAAAGTTATCCCGAGAGACCCAAGAATCATAAAAATAATAAAGTCAACGTGGATTCACAGAAGATACTGGAATACGACACACTTTCTCTCTCATTATGAAGAGAAAGAGGGTGTGTGTGTGTGTGTGTATCTACTTTCACTACGTCAAAATAAAAGTCCTGCTTGATCCGGCTGGACTTGGCATATGGGGGCTGCTGTTCTGCCGGACTGCGTAGAAAGTAGGGGGGTTGGGAGGCGTGGGAGACGGCTGTCGTCACCATCTCCTTCTGCCCAAGGCACGGCTCTGCGCTCTGCTCCTTCATTTCAGGTCCAGCACACGCTGCTCCTCATCCTGCCCCTTTCCTTTTAATCCTCCTCCTCCTCCTCCTTCGCTTCTTTTGTCTACTTCCATCTATCCACCTCCTCCTCCGTTGGTTTCCAGGACTCTTCCTCCTCCTCCTCCTCCTCCTCCTCCCTTGGTTTCTCCTACTCCTCCCAATCTTCCTCCTCCATTTGTTTCTCCTCCCTCTCTTCCCCTCCATACTCTCCTCCTCCTTTCTGTGTGTCTTTACTGTATGTGCTATACAGTTGTACTGTTTCTTTAATTGGACCAGAATACTTGATGTATGTGCCAGGGTTTCCCTCATGATGACTGTGAGTTAAGAATGAATGTTGGCGTGTTCTGTTGTATTCAGAGCGTTGTGTCTTCACAGTATCGATCACGAGGGCCCTCCTTAGCTCAGTTACCACGCACGCACACACACAGAGGAGGAGGAGGAGGAGGAGCTTGTGTTCTGTGGGGTCTTTGACGAACAAACACGTCCCTGTGGTTTGAAGACGAGGTTCTAGAATACTCTGGGCTCCTTTCTGCACACGCACCTGCTGCCCTCTGAGCAGCTGTGACTCCCCTCTCAGTCCTCTAATGGATGTGTAAGTAGCATTAGGTGTGTGTGTGTCCGTGCACCGAGACGTACGGTGCACGGTGCGCTTGTGTGTGTCCAGATGTTGTAGGTCAGGAGGGAGCGGCCAGCTGCTGTCTGCCCCACATACCCAGCAGGCCTCACGGAGCTAACAGATTACCTGGAGAGGGATCCCACCCCACTCCTCCGGCTCCCAGTGTCGTTAAAAACATATTGGTCCTGAAGCCAAGTTAAACCAACTGATTAATATTCAGTCCTTTGATCACTCCTTTCCGAAGCAACTCGGGCAGCTTCCGCAAATATGGGAACTGCTTTAAGTACACTATAATGGCCGGCACTTGGCTCAGGAGGTAGGGAGGGGTTGCTGGTAACCAGAAGTTTGCTAGTTTGATCCCTGGAGTGTCGAGGTGTCCCTGAGCAAGGCACCAGACCCTTACTGCTCCAGGCGGACCGGCTGTCGCCCTGCATGGCTGACTCCGCCGTCGGTGTGTGAACGTGTGCATGAATGGATGAATGTTAGGCAATATGGAATGTGTTTTGAGCGACTGCTGGTTAGGAAAGTGCTGTATAAATGCAGTCCATTTACAAGAGATGGAGAAACTTTTTTCTCATATATTTTTTGTTCTATTTTTCATGGGCCAAGAGGCAGCCTCCACAGATCAGTTTGAGAAGAAGAAGACGGGTGGGCTTCCAGCTGTCCTGAGGTCAGTGGGGGGGCTCGCTCCTCCGTGGTGACCGTGGTGACGCCAGGACCGCAAACAATGGAGTCGTTGTTGAGCGACAGCTGGGGCCCCCGCGGAGGGAGTGGGGGGCTGCTACAGACTCGTGGTTCTGGGAGGCTGTAGACGAGGAGCCGGGGGTTCACTGTGAGGAGCGCTGATGGAAGGAGGAGCAGGATGGGTGCGGAGGCGAGGGAGGACCTTCCTGCAGGCTGTCGGTTCTCTGTTAGTCTCAGTGAAGCAGCATGCCTCTAATCCAGGACGGTGAGGGGTCCACGAGATGTTCTGGTGGACGCACGTCGAGAGTGAGGAAAGGACTGCACGCTCAAAGTTTTGGTAACAATACACGGGGCAGAGATGACCAATATAAGCACAACATGATGAGTCATTTCATGACGAACATGGAATGGAAAAGAATAAACCCAAACTCCTTACAGGAGCAGATGGATTTCTGGTCTTGTGAGTAAGATCTCTGTTCTCATGAGAAAATAGATTTCTAGTCTCATGAAAAAAGAGATCTCTGGTCTTATGAGAAAATTTATTTTTGGTCTAGTGAGACGGGATTGATTCTTCATCTTGTTGAAGTACAGTTCTCTTCACCTGTGTTCTCCTTGCCTCACCTGTCATAGCCTCTTCTTTCCCTTCTCTTGTCTACCTCTCCTGTCTCAGCCCCTCTGTCCTTTCCTGTTACTTCCTTCCTCTCTCTATCATCTGGTCTCCCTTCACCTCTTTCTCTCTCCCTGCAATTCTCTCTCTTTTTCTATCCTTTTGGCTCTCCTCTCTCCTCTCTCTTCTCGTATCCTCACCGTGCTCAATCCACTCTCTCCTCTCTCACCTCACCCTTCAGAGCTCCATCTCCTCTGTATAGCTCTCTTCCCCTCAAACCTCTCCTTTTCTCCCTTTTCATGTTCTCCCATCTCTCTCCCATCTCTACTCTTATCTCCTCCCTCCTCGCTACTCCCCTCCCCTCCCCTCCCTCTCCCCCTCCGTCCTGTCCTCTCATGTCTCCCTCATCCCTCCCCTCCTCTCCTCCTCCTCCCTCTCCTCTCTACTTCAAAGCGAGGCTTGGATCAATAGCGAGCGAGGTGGAAAGCCCACTCGTGACGTGAGCCGCGATGATGCGTTCAGCGGGAGTCGGCTTGGAACCGCTCTGCATCCCACTTACACACGGTGAACTGTACCCTGGGACTCCGCCCACGCCCGGCAGCCGACCAATCCTGGCGTCGTTACTCATAGATTAGCATCCCCCTTGGTACTATTTAAAAGTGCCAATTCCCAAATTGGGCGCCAGGCATAATATAAGCTTGTTAGTGACAAACATTGACATATTTTCATCGTCATTGGGTTATTGCTCACAGTATTTGAGATTCACATTCGTTAATTATGTTCATTGCTGCCTCATTTGCATGATTGAAGTCACCTTTACAAGAAACAATTGGTAACACTTTGCAATAAGGTACGCAAAAACGTGGGTAATTACTGAGGAACGAATGAGTAACGAATAATGAATGACCAAGGCCCTAACTGGGGCCCTAACAGGGCCCTGGTCATTCAGTAACTACTGAGGAGTTACTGGTAAACAGACTAGGGGACTAATGTATTCGTGGCTGAGTAACGAATGATGAACAACTGGGGCCCTAACTGGGGCCCTAACTGTGGCCCTAAGTGACAGTTACTCAGTAACTACTGAGGAGTTACTGTTAAACAGACTTGGGAAAACTGTATTATGATTCAAAAAGCTTCACTACTGGTAGACGAATGATTAAAAAAGCTTCACTACTGGTAAATGAATGGTAAACAAATGACTCAAAAAGCTTCACTACTGGTAAACAAATTATTCAAAAAGCTTAACTACTGGTGAACAAATGGTTCGCGAAAGAGTAACAACTCAGTATCATGCATGACTTTACATGAAGGTACACAAAAAGCTTCACTACTGGTAAATGATTGGTGAACGAACGATTAAAAAAGCTTCACTACCGGTGACGAATGGTTCGTGAATGAGTAACAACTCATCATCAGTCCGATCCAGCTCTACCAGTCGATCCAGTGTGGGACCCAAGCCAGCCCTCGACAGCGCTTGAAACCAAGAGTGGCATGTTTAAAGCGTGCCCTGCAGCGATGGACAATTGCTTTTAAGATTTTAACATTACTAATGCAACAACTTTTAACATTATTATTATTACAGAATAAACCTTAAATGTGAATATTAATGTATGTATTGTGAATATCTTTAGTAAAATATGACGATCAATCCGTCTGTGCCCTTTCAATTTAATAACTAATTGTGAAATCCCAGGAAAATTCAGTTGCTTTCATAATAAATTGGTCAGTTTGCTAATTCACAGAATGATTAATTAATACAGTATCCCCTAACCTGCTTAATAGTAAGTCCTCAGTAGTTACTAAATAACTCTCACTTAGGGCCCTAGTTAGGGCCCCAGTTGTTCATCATTAGTTACTTAGTAATGAATAAAGTAGTCGCCTAGTCTGTTTACCAGTAACTCCTCAGTAGTTACTGAGTAACTGTCACTTAGGGCCCCAGTTAGGGCCCCATTTGTTCATCATTCATTGCTCAGTAACGAATACAGTATCCCCTATTTTGTTTACCAGCAACTCCTCATTAGTTACTGAATAACTGTCACTAGGGGCCCTGTTTGGGCCCCAGTTAGGGCCCTGGTCGTTCATTATTCGTTCCTCAGTAACTACCCACGTTTGGGTGTACCTTATTGTCTTATCCAAGTGTTACCCAGCCAACCGGATTATTTAAATGAGATATTATGCATATTTTATCGTAACCTTGTTAGTGAAAGAACTCATAACCCTCGCCTCTTCCTCCTTAAACCTGTCATCATCAATCACCCAGGGTAACCTCCTGGGTCACATGACCGCCCCTCTGCTGCGTCACATGACCAGGAAGTCATCTCAGATTGATTTATCTAGCAGAGGCCGGAGGGCCCACCTCAAGAGCCCCGAGGCGGGCGCTTTAACACCGGCTGAGTGACAGCTGAGTGACGGGGCTCAACAGGGATATGTGTGTGTGTGTGTGTGTGTGTGTGTGTGTGTGTGTGTGTGTGTGTGTGTGCGTGTGTGCGCTTTTGTGTGGGTGAGTTAGTGTGTGTGTGTGCTTGTGTGTTTGTGCTTTTGTGTGGTTGAGTGTGTGTACTTTTGTGTGTGTGTGCTGATGCGTGTGTGTGTGTGAGTTTGTGCTTGTGCGTGTTTTTGTGTGTGCTTTAGTGTATGTCTCTTTGTGTTTCATCTTTGTGTGTGTGCATCTGTCTGTACGTTTATTTGGGTAATGTGTTTGTATATGTACTTTTGAGGGTCTGGTTGTGCGTGTGAACTTTTGCATGCATAGTTGTGTGCGTGGGAGGCAGTGTGTGTGTCTCTGTTCTCTGTGTGTATGTGCATTTAAGTGTATCTGTAGGAGAGAGTGTATATATTTGTTTGTGTGTGTGTATCTGTGGGAGATGGTTTTGTGTGTAGGTGGTTGGTCGTGTGTGTGTGTGTGTGTGTGTGATTGTTTGATGTAGAGGAGATATCTGAATAGCCTGTAGGTTGGACCACTGAGTTATGAGGTCAGCTTTATGTGTTTATTAGAGGCTAAGCATCCATGCTGTTGGCTCTGTGTTTGTGTGTTTGTTGTGATGGTGTGTGTGTGTGTGTGTGTGTGTGTGTGTGTGTGTGTGTGTGTGTGTGTGTGTGTGTGTGTGTGTGTGTGTGTGTGTGTGTGTGTGTGTGTGTGTGTGTGTGTGGAGGACTCACCGCACCAGGATGGATCTTCCTCCACACTCTCGGCATGGCTCACGATATGGAAAGATGTACTTACACGTCACCCCAAAACATCACGATAAGCCAATGAACTCAAACCCTCCTTCTCAACAACCTGAGGGTCATAACATTGAAAACGTGAGGTTTAAAATCTCCTATTTTCATCATTTTAGGGAAAGGTCTATAAACTTATAAAACCGGATGGTGCCTATGTATTGTTCCATGAAAGACAAAGCAAGACACGAATCCTCGCTTGAACGACAACAAACGATGATGTTGAATTATTGCCCAGTGCAACTTTCGGTATTGACTGTGATGTTGGGGATGTGTGGGCTCGCTCCCTGGCGGATTGTAAATCGCCGTCCTTGGCAGACCGCAGATCTTGTTGTAACAACAATATGTAGCTGAAGGAAAGAAATGCTGCAGACAGATTGACAGGAAGAAGTGAGAAATGGAGGTGAGGAGAGGGAAGGGAAGGGAAAGGGTGAGGTAAATATAAACATGAAACAAAGATCTGGACCAGGCTGGCATTTCCTTGTACACTGAGAGAGAGAGAGAGAGAGAGAGAGAGGAGAGAGAGAGAGAGAGAGAGAGAGAGAGAGAGAGAGAGAGAGAGAGAGAGAGAGAGAGAGAGAGAGAGGGAGAGGGAGAGGAGAGAGAGAGAGAGGAGAGAGAAGAGAGAGAGAGAGAGAGAGAGAGACTCAGCGGGAGAAGGGGTTATGATGGAAGGTGGAGATAGAGGAGTAAAGTGTGTGGACGAGAGAGAGTGGTATGGTGAAACAAAAGGGGAGGAGAGTGATAACGTTCAAACTTGAACGTTAAGAGAGGGAGGGAGTTATACGACAGGAGAGAAAGGAGAGCAGTAGAATTCTTTGCGGGAGGTGAGGAGACAGAAGAGAATAGGGAGCGGGAGAAAATGAGGCAGGGGAGAGAGTAGAGCACACAGGAAAAGGATCCCCCTATCCGTTTATCAGGAGGAACACAAGTCATGAGCCACTGAGCTCAAAGCTCCGGGAGCGTCTGACAATAGTTCTCTCTCCCGTCGGCTCCTAATGAGCAGATTTGCTGCCGGGGAAACCGCCTCCTCTCGTGTTCCCCGGCACGACGCTCTCTGCGGGGCCTATGAAAAGTTCCGTGGCTCCTTTGTCTGCACCGATAGATCTGTAGCATGTAGCACGATGTAGCAC